>NC_072823.1:22302500-22562500 GCF_027744805.1 Dunckerocampus dactyliophorus | reverse complement strand
AAAAAAGCCATCGCTAAATGTTGGCTCAAATTAGGCACCCCTCTTTAGCTCTTTTGGTACAAGTTGTTAAACATATAATAATGGAAATTACGACTTTTAACCGTTTTCTACAACAATACAAGGGGAAAAATATTGGAAAAGATGGGACAGTTATAAACAATCAGATAAGACGCAACATGTGACTGTGCATATCCTTTTTGGTTTACTTATTTATCATTATGATTTTTCTTTTTTTCCCTTTTCTCCTTTTACTTTGCCCTAAAATATTAAAAAAGTAAGGTAAGAAAGATTTTGAAAAAAGGAGAGCTGAAATATGAAACTGTCTACAGTAGTAAGTCTTGACTGATGGGTCGTGGGCTTTGCCTGGGCACAGAAAAATAATGAAAAATAATCTTCCACTTTTATTCTGAATGGGATTTATTTTATACAGCAGGTTGTCGTCTGTTGATACTCCTAAAGGTGGCGACAGTGCTGTGAAGCTCTCTACTTGCTTTCCTAGAAGACCAATAACAGTGCATCCAGACAGTATTCACAGCGCTTCACTTTTCCACATTTTATGTCACAGCCTTATTACAAAATGGATCAAATTAACTTTTTTCCTCAATGGTTCTACACACAAAACCCCATAATGACAATGTGAAAAGTTTTTGGAAATTGTTACAAATTTATAAAAAAAAAAACTATACCTACTTTAGATCGCCGGTACAAGCGCCCGAAATGAGTTTTCTCCGTAGGGTGGCTGGGCTCTCCCTTTAGAGATAAGGTGAGAAGCACTGTCATCCGGGAGAAACTCAGAGTAGAACCGCTATTCCTCTCCATTGAGAGGAGCCAGATGAGGTGGCTTGAGCATCTGGTCAGGATGCCTCCCGGACGCCTCCCTGGGGAGGTATTCAGGGCAAGTCCGACCGGTGGAAGGCCTCGGGGAAGACGCAGGACACGGTGCAGAGACTGTCTCCCAACTGGCCTGGGAACGCCTTGGGATCCGCCGGGAGGAGCTGGACGAAGTGGCCGGGGAGAGGGAATCTGGGCCTCCTTGCTTAGGCTGCTGCCCCCGCGACCCGATCTCAGATAAGCGGTAGAAGGTGGATGGATGGGTGGATTAAAAAAAAACCCTGAAAAAATCACGTTCATAAGTATTCAGAGCTCAATACTTTGTTGATGCACCTTTGGCAGCAATTACATCCTCAAGTTGTTTTGAAAATAATGCCACAAGCTTGGCACTAAGGATGCCCCGATCCGATCTTCAGGATCGGGAGCCGCTGTATTTGTGAAGATTGGATAATATCGGATAATATCTGCTTCCGCCACGAGATCGGGCCCATCCTGTTGCCGTATCACGTTCGTAACTCTTAGCCACACTCCAACATGGTATGTGCAGTAATATGCCTGAAAGCTGGTTGCCACTCGACTTGCGCCACCCACAAGAAGAAGAAAACTCAACACCACCATGCAGACAAGTCCGCCGTTTACCTTGGTGAAGTTAGTTTCACGTTGGATATTTGGCTCTGTATCAACAGCGGTACTATGCCTGGACTGCTACGCTATGGTGTGGGGAGCTTGCACGGGAAGTGCCGTTCTGACCACTGGTTACTTACATTATAGTAGGGACAGCACAAACACTACTAAACATGTTGACACGCCGGCGAAAAACCTTGGAAACTCCTCTGTTACGGAGCGTGAATGGAAGCTAGCGGGGTTCACTGAGTTTAGCTCGTTCAGCTGTGTGTGTGCGCGACTTCACCATGTTGTGTTTTACTGCTTTAATGTAAGGACCATAATACAATGGCCACTGACTACGTGCAGGTTCTGAGTGGAAAAAAGACGAGAGGCACGTATAAACCGTCAATTGCCATTCTCAACATGCACAACACATTCCGGCCTTCCAAATAAGAGCACACTTTGTCACATTTGTTTAATTATGTAAAAAAATAATCTTACATTAATAACGTGATTGGAATTACATCTGTGACTACATCTTCCTTAATCACAAGCACGTTTGTTGAACATTTTGTAGCAAAATGTGCTGAGACTGACATCCCATTAGAAAAGTTAGCTAAGCTACCTCCATTTTTCAATTATTGGACAAAATGGGCCAATGATGTATTGCATCAATAAAGGTAAGGGTTTTTGCATTTTCTTCACAAACACAAATAGCACACACTATGCTCGTAAAATAAGTGGAAAAGGTAAAAAACTGAATTCTAAAAAATAAAAATAGAAGAAACGGAATTTGGGGAAAAAGAATGGATTTCATAGGGAAGTGAGTTTGTTAAAAAAAAAAAAAAAGTCATATATTCTAAATCACACCACAAATTGATCTATAACCATGTCAGATGATTAGTCCTTCCCTAAAAGTATTTTGCACGCCCATTTTGTTGAATTTTATCTTATATTGGATGGACTTTTATTGAATTAGGGACCTGACTCACAGAGGTTTGTTACAAAAGCCAATCAATATTGTTGCTCATGCATGCCGTGTAATAAAAAAGTTAATTCAGCAATACTTTGGTTGCATTATTTTTAATGCTTTGAAGAGATATTTTCCTAATCATACTCAATCCCACAAATTCATGTTTGTAACAAAAGCTTATTATTATTATTATTTAAAAAAAAAAGTGGATTGGGACATCCCTGGTTCCAAACTTCTGCACTTATAAATGAAGGAGGCCACTATGCTCATTGGAACCTTCAAAGCAGCAGAAATGTTTCTGTAACCTTCCCCAGCCTTGTGCCCCGAGGCAATCCTGTGTCTGAGGTCTACAGACAATTCCTTTGTCTTCATGCTTGGTTTGTGCTTTGACATGCACTATCAACCCTGGGACCTTACATAGGCAGGTGTGTGCCTTTCCAAATCATGTCCAGTCAACTGAATTTACGACAGGGGGACTCCAATTAAGCTATTGAAACATCTCAAGGATGATCGGTGGAATTAGAATGCACTTGAGCTCAATTTTGAGCTTCACGGCAAAGGCTGTGAATACTTATGTACATGTGATTTTTGAGTTTTTTATTTTTAATAAATTTGAAACAGTTTCAATTTTTTTTTCACATTGTCGTTATTGGGTTTTGTGTGTTGAATTTTTGAGGTAAAAAATGAATTTAATCCCTTTTGGAATAAGGCTAAATAAATGTGGAAAAAGTGAAGCGCTGTGAATACTTTACAGAGGCACTGTCGTTATTACAGTGGACCATGGTTGGCATCCTCAATTCATTCCAGAAGGTCTGACTCAAACCGAAATGGACGCTAACCAAATCTATTTTTTTCATGAGAAATAATGTAAATGCAATTAATCCATCCCTAAAAGCCAAAAATGTTAACACAAAACACGTTTTTCTATTTTTACAATCATAGTTTTACATGCAGAAAAGAATTCATAACAAGAAAAGCACAGACCTCTGCCAAGCGCCATAGTTCCCCCATATTGTGATTTTACGCCATAAATATTAAGGAAAAGGCTTCTTGAGACGTCATCTGTACTTCTGTGTAGAAGGTGTCGGACGTTTCGCTCCTCATCCGAAGAGCTTCGTCAGCAAACTAATAAGTGCTGGTAGCTTAGGCCTTAAATACAGTAAGAGTGGGCGGAATTGGTGTGCCAACACCCTCCTCCTATTGGTTCGTTACACTAAGCCTGGGCGGAGCAGTGGTATAATCCTATCCTGTTATTCACACCTACGATAAAAGGGAAGTGTCGCTCCCTGAATTGGGTATGAACGACTCTGATACTGGCTTGTTAGCATCTATTGTTCTGGCTCGGCCCTGCCTTCACCTCATTTGCAAGACTAAGAGCTGTGGGTTTTGGTCTCAGTAACCTGCTGAACACAGGGTCCAAATTAAACCTCAAACCACCATTCCGATTCAATGATGGGTTCTGTTGTTTGACAAAAATAGCTTCCTTAACTCCTCTTTCAAACCATCTGTTTTCTTTGGCCAAAATCTTAACCTCGCTGTCCTGAAAAGAGTGATTGGTAGCTTTCAGGTGTAGGAGGAGGGTGTTGGCACACCAATTCCGCCCACTCTTACTGTATTTAAGGCCTAAGCTACCAGCACTTATTAGTTTGCTGACGAAGCTCTTCGGATGAGGAGCGAAACGTCCGACACCTTCTACACAGAAGTACAGATGACGTCTCAAGAAGCCTTTTCCTCGATGGACAACTCCTGTACGACTGAGAGCCTACACAGACGCATAAATATTAGTCATACATTTATTTTATTTACATATTTAGATTGCCAGTGTTGGCAAGCTAACAATGATGACATGCTAATGTTAGCATGCTAACACCTTGCATGATAGTGATACCCATGACAATTGCTAAAAATGCTAGTATGCTAACATTAGTATGTTAGCAATGCCAACATGATGTTAGCATGCTAACACCGAGCAGCGCTGCGCTTGGAAGAGGTAATGAATATAAATGATGAATGAAAAAGGCTAAATGACCATTTAATGTTACTTTTACCTTCATTGAAGATTGACAAAGACAGTGATGTGGCATTGACATCAACACGGACACCAACTTTGTGTTTTGCCATGAGTTATTTCTTGAATCCAATAGTGTTGCTCACTTCCACCACCTTCTTTTTATCACGACTGCAAAATAACCCACAATGGAGCCAGCATTTGATAAAGACTGAGAAATACAATTGATGGACATGAGAAGAAAGTGTTCAGCATGAGGTTTTATTTAAAATCTCCATATGAGCATCAGAATTTGCTGTGTCAACTGTTATCACCAGGAAATCTTGTGGGATGGGAGACATAACTTCTATTCGCCTTTCAAGTTTTTCTAAAATGTTTGGTCCGTTACAGTGGACTTGCTTCTTTAACCAATCTAAAGTGTTAAAGGAAAACTAAACTTGTTTTGGAATTTTGTCCATCATCCACAAACCTTCTGTGAGACATGAACACATATGTCTTTCTTTTTACTGTGCATTCTAAAGATATAAAAACAGGTAAAAATACTTTGCTGAGAGTACACATAATGGAGAAACACTTATTCTGCTTACAAAGCCTTCTGAAAACAATTCCAAAAAGCGGCAACAAAACTCCATTTTACATATAATGTGACATGCATAGTAGCCAAGCTACAGCAACATTATTATTATTATTATTATTATTATTATTATTATTATTATTATTAACATTGTTATCTAAATACCGATCAAACTACATTAATGGTGTATTGATGCCTTGCCACACCACACTGGTTAGCTACTTGCCGGCTAGCAACTAGCTTCACCACACACTCGCCCACAGCACTTCAGCGCGTGCAAATAGGCAACACTACAGATTGGAGCGGCCACCACTGCTGCAGTGTTTTTATTTTTGAGTTTGGAAAAGTTATTGCTAAGCGAGTGCGTTTGTTGCTATGTTGCTGTGTGAAATCAATGCACCCAGGAAGGGTAATGCTTATTATTAAAGCACGACCAGTAAGTGTTCTAATGTATCCTTCTTATCTCTCTATATGTGAGTGGATAATGTTATTCTCTTCACAGTTTTACTTTCTTCTTTTTAACATTTCCCAATGAGACCTTGGCACTTGGACAGGCGTGACTAAAGCAGAATGGGTTAGCCTAAGTCGTAGCTTAGCCTGCAGGGACCGTTTGCCGCGTCCCGTACAGAAACCACGTACAATATGAATTTGTCAAAGCTTTATCCTGCCACCGTAAATGTCATCACCTCAGAGGCAAACCAGAAGGCCAGGGGGCTGTGTGTGTGTCTCTTATCGCCCACTGACAGGCGTGCACACACACACAGACATTTAAAGACAGTCCCCTGTTAACCACTTTGTCCACTTTCATCTTTATGGGATTTTACACTCTATTCCACTGAGTTAATTTGCCATGTTCGCTGGTGACCCCCCCCAGCTTTGTCTTTGGTTGTTAATCTACTCTCCTTGTCTCCTCTCTCCTTATCTCCTTCATTATTTGCCTGTTGTAGATGTGCGATTGCTGCTCAACAATGACAGTCTCCTCAGGGAAGGTGCAGCCCAGTAAGTTCCCCTTTAGCATCCATACACACTTGATCGACTACACATGCACGTGTATCATGCTTTACTAAAATCCATGATATAGAAACCAATTCATCATTCAAAGAGGTGATGGACACATGAACTTTTTCTCCTTCACTTTACAGTGCATTTGCACAGTACAACTTGGACCAGTTTACCCCAGTGAAAATCGATGGCTATGACGAACAGGTGAGTTTGTGTCTTCTTTTTATGTGTTACTTTTTTATGTCAAAAACAGCCGCTACTTTGGTATGGTATGTTTTTTTTTTTATTCATTAAGGAAAATCACGTGGGTTGCATTTGCACAATTCAACACATTTGAAGAGGAAGAAGCAGAGCTTATTTAAATTTGCCTTTGTCTTTTTAATTTTCTTGTCAAGATGATGCCATCGTCAACATTTGTCCAGTTCCGTAATGTCTTTGACATCAACTTCATTGACTTCTTCCGGTCCTCCATTTAACTTGATGTAGATTTTGCAGTTGGCAGTTGTTCCCCTGCTTCCTTAAAGGAAAATTGCCCTTTTTTTTTGCCCATCAGCCACAATTCTTATGTGAGACATGTGTGTCTCTCATGTTTGTGCGTTCTAAAGATATAAAAACAGCTAAAAAGACTTATCTCACCTTATCTCTAGGAGAGAGCCCATCCACCCTCATTTCGGCCGCTTGTACACAAAATCTTGTTCTTTTGGTCACTACCCAAAGCTCATGACCATAGGTGAGGGTAGGAACGTAGATTGACCAGTAAATTGAGAGCTTTACCTTTCAGCTCAGCTCTCTCTTCACCACAACGGACCGATGTAGAGTCCACATCACTGCAGACGCCGCACCAATTCGCCTGTTGATCTTGCGTTCCATTCGTCCCTCACTCGTGAACAAGACCCGTAGGTACCTAAACTCCTCCACTTGGGACAGGATATCATCCCCGACACATAGATGGCACTCTTACCTTTTCTGTGTGAGAATCATGGATCTCGGACTTGGAGGTGCTGATTCTCATCCCGGCCGCTTCACACTTGGCTGCGAACTGATCCAGTGAGCGTTGAAGGTCACGGCTCGATGAAGCCAGCCAGACCACATCATCTGCAAAAAGCAGAGACTCAATCCTGCAGCCACAAAACCGGAACCCCTCAACGCCCTGGCTGCGCCTAGAAATTCTGTCCATAAAAGAAATTAACAGAATCACAAAGGGCAGTCCTGGCGGAGTCCAACGCTGACTGGAAATGGTTCTGACTTATTGCAGGCAATGCGAACCAAACTCTAACACCGGTCATATAGGGAACAAACGGCCTGAATTAGCTGGTCTGATACCCCATACTTCTGGAGTACTCCCCACAGAATCCCTCGAGAAAAACGGTCAAATCCTTTCTCCAAGTCCACGACCAGGACGAAAACCACCACTTAAAAAGGGAGACCACCACACCGGTTTGCCAATCCAGAGGTATTGCCCCCATTGTCCATGCGATGCTGCAGATGCTCCACAGCATCCAGGGCCTTAAGGAACTCCGGGCAGATCTCATCCACCCTCGGGGCCCTGCCACTGAGGAGCTTTTTGAGAACCTCAGCAACCTCAGCCCCAGAGATAAGAGAGCCCACCGTAGAGTCCCCAGGCTCTGCTTCCTCATAGGAAGACGTGTCGGTGGGCTTGTGGAGGTTTTCGAAGTATGCTTTCCACTGATCCACAACATCTCAAGTTGAGGTCAGCAGCACACCACCCCCACCATACACGGTGTTGACTGTGCACTGCTCCCCCCTTCTGAGACATCGGATGGTGGTCCAGAATCTCTTCAATGCCGTCCGGAAGTCGTTCTCCATGGCTTCGCATAACTCCTCCCATGTCCAAATTTTTGCCTCAGCGACTGCCAGGGCCGCAGACTGCTTGGGCTGCCAATCCCTGTCTGCTGCTTCTGGCGTCCCATGAGCCAAAAAGGCCCGAAAGGACTCCTTCTTCAGCTTGATGGCATGTCTCACCACTGGTGTCTACCAGCAGGTTCTGGGATTGCCGCCACAACAGGCACCGACCACCTTATGGCCAGATAAGCGCAAACAACTGTCAGGACCCGCCCCCCCCACCCGAAGGCGGAGGGAAACTACCCTCTCGTTCACCGGGTTAAACTCCAACTTCTAGGCTACAAGCCGGGGCGCAACAAGAATTGCCACCCCTGTCCGTCGCCCCGCACTGCTGGCCCATGTCATCTCTTCGGGCAGTACCCGGCCGGACCCCATGGGTGTAGGCGCTCGCCATCGTGCCCCTCCTACAGGCTGGGGGCCCCGGTGACCCGCGTCTGGGAAAGGGAAAACATGGTCCAATGGTTTGTTTCATCATAGGGGTCCATTTAGCCACTCTGTCTGGTTCCTCATCTGGGACCTATTTGTCATGGGTGACCCTACCAAGGGCATAAAAGCCCCCGACAACTTAGATCCCAGGATCATCGGGACACGAAAACTCCACCACCACGATAAGGTGGTAGCTCAGGGAGGAGGGCATATATAACGTATATTGATATTCAACCTAAATATATCGGGATATGAGGTCCATATCGTCCAGCCCTAGTGTGTCCCATTATGTGCAGTAATGAGCTGTCTCTTTTATATCTGTAGAATGCACAGAAAGGGATGTGTGTTCATTTCTTATGTAAGGATTTTGTATGATGGGCAAAATTCTAAAAAAAAAAGTGCAGTGCAGTTTTGTTTTTTTTGCAGTGTGTACAATGAGTCAAGTGGGTTTTTAGAACATAGGATGATTTTTCTCCATATTTTCCAAGTCCAAGCTGTATAAAGAAAAATGCTTATTGGATTGAAGTATCATTGTGCAATACGGACCAAAACTCATATCCTGATATATTGACTATTGATTTACGATATACAGTCAAACCTGTCTTAGCGGCCACCTTTATAGAACGGCCACCTGCCTATAGCAGCTGCTGAAAATCCCCCGCGGCAAATTTACATGTAATAGACCCTGTGTATAGCAGTCACCTGTCCAACGTGGCCAGCGGCCACCCATTTTGTCTCCCTTGGTCAATATCTGACTGCATATAGCGGCCAAATTACCGACTCAAGTAGAAGCTTTTCAAAGATTGCGTACAGAGGATAACATCCGTGCCTTCAAGATAGGTCTAGAAGAACAAAGTTGGGAGAGTGTCTACAGTGCAACAGATGTGGACGAGGCATATGACAGCTTCCTTGGTACTTATATGGAGCTCTACGATAAGAACTGTCCCTGGCAAGAAAAGCCCAAGAAGCAAAAGAAAAACCAGCAGCCATGGATGACAAAAGGACTAAAAAACGCCTGTAAGAAGAACAACACATTATACAGGACATTTATCATTCAACAGACTAAAGAAGCAGAACAAAAGTATAAGACATACAAAAACAAGTTGACAACTATCTTGAGAGTGTGTAAGAGGGAATATTATAGTCACGTACTAAATAAGAACAAAAATAACATGAGAGCAACTTGGGGCATCTTAAATAGTATTATAAAGAACAACGTTAAGAAAGCAGACTATCCTCCCTATTTCATGGTTGGAAACACTTACAGGAATGACATGAATGCGGTAGCTGAAATGTTTAATGAATATTTTGTAAATATTGGACAAAAACTGGAAGAGGAAATTCCAAAACAAGACACAATTGATGAAGGGATTGATATTATTGATAGGAATCTTAATTCTATGTTTCTCACTGCTGTAACCAAAAAGGAGATCACTGACATTGTTAACCATTTTAAGGCAAAAACATCAACTGATTGTCATGGAATCGAAATGGAAACAATTAAAAGGGTCATCAATGAGATCGCAGACCCGTTAACATATATTAGTAACTTATCATTTCAGACTGGAATATTTCCAAGCAAAATGAAAACAGCCAAGGTGGTTCCAATTTTCAAAAAAGGAGACAAACACCAATTTACAAATTATCGACCAGTTTCCTTGTTACCACAATTCTCGAAAATTGTGGAGAAGCTATTTAATAATAGGTTGGACAAATTTATTAATAAGAATGAATTATTGGCAAGTAGTCAATATGGTTACAGAGCCAACATTTCAACTTCTATGGCACTGATGGAAATCACGGAGGAAATCACTACTGCCATAGACAACAGAAGATGCGCAGCAGCAGTATTCATGGATCTGACAAAAGCTTTCGATACAATTAATCACACTATTTTAATTTCAAAATTAGAAAGGTACGGAATTAGAGGTTTAGTCTTAAATTGGGTTAAAAGCTACCTAGCAAAGAGGAAACAATTTGTAAAGCTAGGAGAATATACATCTGGGAGTCTACACAATACGTGTGGAGTACCACAGGGGTCCATACTGGGACCAAAACTGTTTAACTTGTACATTAACGACATTTGCAAAGTAACTAACAACTTAAAATTGGTCTTATTCGCCGATGATACCACTGCTTTCTATTCTGGTGAAAGCACACAAGAACTCATCAAAAAGGTCAAGGATGAAATGGTCATATTAAAGTCATGGTTTGACAAGAATAGATCATCTCTGAATTTAAGTAAAACTAAAATAATGTTATTTGGTAATAGTAGAAAGGACACGTACGACCAAATACAAATTAATGGAACGGATATTGAAAAAGTGGAAGAATATAAATTCCTTGGGGTTATAATAGATGAAAAAATGAGTTGGAAATCTCATATTAAATATATACAACAAAAGGTGGCGAGAAATATCTCTATATTGAATAAAGCAAAATATCTTCTTGATCAAAAATCACTCCACACTCTGTACTGTTCCTTAGTATTACCATATCTAACGTATGGTGTGGAGATATGGGGAAATAATTACAAAAGCAATCTTCACTCACTCACTGTACTGCAAAAAAGATCTGTGAGGATAATTCATAATGCCAAGTATAGAGAACATACAAACCCTTTATTTTTAAAATCACAGATATTAAAATTTGCAGATTTAGTACACTTTCAAACCGCTAGAATAATGTATAAAGTTAATAATAACGCGTTACCCAAAAACCTAATTAAGTATTTCTCAATCAGAGAGGAGAAATATGATCTTAGAGGAAAATTAAACCTAAAACATTTATATGCGAGAACAACGCTGAAAACCCACAGCATTTCCGTGTGTGGAATTAAATTATGGAACGGATTGAGTAAAGAACTCAAACAATGTACAGAGATGAGCAAATTCAAAAAACAATACAAGCAGTTGATGTTTGCTAAATACAAGGCAGAAGAGTCCTGATTGTTCTGTCAGGTTTGTTATTTTATTTTATTTATTTTTTTATTTTCTATTTTATTTTATTTTATTTTATTTTATTTTTTATTTATTTAATTAAATTTTATTTTTTATTTATTTATTTTTATTTATTTATTTATTTATTTTTTTTAAATAATTTTCTTTGTTGTGTTTAAAAAAAAAAAGGAAAGGGGGAAAAAAAAAGCTTTGTTCTTATTTATTTATTTATTTATTTAGTATTGTCATCATTATTATCATTATTATGAATGTTCTCTCTTTTTTTGGGGGGAGGGTTATCTCACCGTTATCTATTATGTGTTATCCTGACTATCACTGAAAACATGACATGGAATCCAGGAAGTGAACTACATGTACTGTACTAGATGTAGAATGGATGGGGGGTAGGATTAAATAAGCTTTGCTTCTTCCTACTCCTTTTGGACATGTGGAACTGTCAAAGAATGATTCACGAGATGTATTCCATTGTAACCTTCATGTTCAAATAAACTAAACCAAACCAAACCAAACCAAGCTTCATGCACGAAAAAGTTTTGTTTTTCAATCAATGAAGCCGTCGTGTGTAGACTTTAATTACTGAGTCCTAGCTCAGTCACAATCATTCACAAGATCCACACAAACTGTCAGTTGTTCCACATAAAAAAGCTGTCTTCTTTTGATACCGCAAATTAGGCTGGGAACAGGACGTGCTCCCAGCGACGCTACAATAAAAAAAAAAAACATACGCCAGCATGCATGCGGCAGCGGGAGCAAAACTGAGTTCGGTTTTACTTAATTGAAGTATTTTAAAATGTACTCACGTTATTTTTCATCAATCCTCATCCACAAATCCATCAAAGTCCTCATCTTCTGTATTCGACACAAAAAAGCCGTCTTCTTTTCCGTTCGCTACTAGTCCGTTAACTTCTCAGTGTTATTCAGCTGCGAAGCAAAGAAGGAAACTTCTCCTGTTGCTTCTGCCAACTTTATTTATTGAACGCGGCCACCAGACAGCAGCTCAGAACACACACACATCTCTCAGCATCGTCTCTCCTTCCTGCTTGCCCACAAGGCAAAGGTTAAACAAGCCCCACTACATAGCTGTCCAGCCAATGCCTGTAAGAAATGACACCGTTTATTTCCTGGTGTGCACTGGTCAATACTGTAATGCCGCTTGTTGTGGGGAAGGAGAGACTCACGTCGCCGATGCACTTTAATGGCTTTATTAACAGCGGAGAACACTGCAGGACTTTACATCCACGCCAACATAAACACACTTCCCAACTCTCTTGAAACTCACAGCTAGCACTGAGCCTAGCTCTCCTGCTCGGGACGCCCACCGTCACTTCCCGTCACTTTCTGATGAACTAAAGCTATAATGACACTGCTGTATAAAAAGTAAAATATAAATAACAAGCGTAAGACATTACTAGCACAGCTTTGTTCTGTGGGTCGTGGATATATTCTATCAGTTATTATTAAGCCTCTAGCTTCCTTTTAGTAAGTAAAAACCTTGGCTATGATTGCACTACATTGTCATGTAGACCTACAAAGTACACTTGGAAGAATAAGAGGTGAACAAATGTATTGCAACTGATGTGAAACTGATGAGGTGTCGGATTAAATAAGCTTTGCTTCTTCCTACTCCTTTTTGGACATGCAAAATTGTGAATTGTACTATGTGATGTGCTACTGTTTGACTCATGCATGTTCAGGATTAAAACCATGAACCCTGATAATAACAAGCCTAGTAGTGTTGTACAACTTTTATCCGCAGTCCGCAGTCCGCAGTGCCCTCTACTGGTCAACATTATTACTATTTTTTTCCCCCCCTTTTTTTTCTTTTTTTCCTCTTCTGGTCAACATTCAAACTGGACGCCAACCTGGCTATAGAGGCCACCTGTCTATAGCGGCCACTTTTGCAGACTCCCTCTAGTGGCCGCTATAGACAAGTTTGACTGGATATCTCAATGTTTTTTGTTTTTTTTTCCCAAAAAAGATACAAGATACAAGATACAAGAGAGTTTTATTGTCATGTGCATAGTAAAACAGCAGTTATACCATGCAATGAAAATCTTATTCTGTTCATTCTCCCAAGAAAAGAAAAAAAAAGTGAGTTTAGATAAAGTATATGTAGACAAATAAGTGTGTGTGCCAAGTGGTTTCATTAAAATGAAAACAATCTTATAGAAAAAAGCTGCTAAGATAAAATTGTCCATTCTGTTTGAAATAGAGTAAAATATAACCAATGTTCTTTATAACAAACCTTTAGCTATGCTCAAATCCTCAGCTAATACCAACAGCACAAAAGAAAAATATATGAAATAAAGCAGAACCTCATGAAGAGACAAAAAAGTGAGTAAAAACACCTTAATTACGTTTAGAACTACAAATAAACTTGATTCTTAGTTTAATTTAAAATAGCCCATCCCTTCATCAAAATAAAATAATTTAAACATTTTATCTTGGCTAGCGCCTCTCAAAGTCTAGACCAGTGTTTTTCAACCACTGTGCCGTGGCACACTAGTGTGCCGTGAGGGATTGTCTGGCGTGCAATGGGAAAGTATCCAATTTCACCTAATTATTATCCGCAAATAATGTGCCATTGCCGAGTGTCTGTACTGTCCAGTAGTGATTGGCAGCGTAACCATGTAATACACTTCCATATCAGTAGGTGGCAACAGGTAGCTAATTGCTTTGTACAGGCAAAATAATCAATGCATGGATAGTCAGATGGCGGTGACCGTGGCATTGTGGCTAACGAAACAGTGATAGAGAAGTTTTTGAAAAGGAAAGATGCTAACTCTGAACTGCACCCTGGAAAAAATTCGGACCCATATGAAGGCCCAAGTATGAGTGGAGGTCAAAAGAAAGCAAAGATGGATAGCTGAAGCAAAATCTCTTGCGCGAGGCAATACTAGCTGTCTTTCATTTGGATTGACTTTCACTGGAGATGCAAGGAAACGACTACGTTGGGCTTGGTGTGTGGTGAAAAGCTATCCAACAATGCGCTGGTCACAAGTAAGGTGAAACACCATCTCCAAAAGAGAGTTGTTGAGGAAGAGTGAATATTGTTATATTATTAGCTCTGTGTTCATACAAAAAGGCACAGGTTTCACACTGAGCGAGTAGAAATGTGAATGATTCTAAAATACTTTTTATTTTTGTTTATTTGATTCGTACACTGACACTGTGATGAGAAAAAAATTATGTTGTCAATATAGGCTACAGAGTTCATTTGTTAGCATTTTCGGCTGGTGGTGTGCCTCGTGTTTTTTTCAATAAAAAAAATGTGCTTTGGCGCAAAAAAGGTTGAAAAACACTGGTCTAGACGGCATAATTACGTTCAGATTAGCCTCCACCTTTTCTCTTGTAGTTAGGGATACTTGTTTTTCACACATCGTTCTTCCATCTGACACACTGACAGGGAAGTCCGAATGAAGCATGAGTGTAGTGAGTAGTCATTTAATGAAGATTAAGAAAAAAATTTTGTTTGAGATCCTGCTTTGTAAACAGGGCGAGCTCCACCCCAGTGGCATCGCGCCTCGAAGATGCGTGGATCTCTACTATACAGTGTGCCGCCCCGCTAAGGAGCGCTGACACACAGCAGTGATGAGCAAGGCAGACCTCCTTGCCAAGACGCCAGAATCCAAATCCATTCTATATTGATATGAACCATATGTTTGTTTTTGATATTGTGCTTAAAAGAAGTATTGATATTTTAAAAATATCAACATATCGCTCAGCCCTAGATGGAATCATATCTGCTGCTGCCATGTATTTGTGTAATGGGAGAGGGTGCGGCCTAATGAGATCCTGGCTGTGTCCCAATTGGCACACTTCCATGCTTACACTATGCATTTGGCGTGAGTGTATGGTGAGTGCACAGTGATAGACACCGCCCTCAATAGTCACCATCTTCGCTACATAGCTTGAGGGGAGGGACAAACTCAAGTGGTAGAAATTCATAATTAAAAGTGTTCCCTCGTTTATCACGCAGGGGTAGGTTTCCAAAATAGCACACAATATGTGAAATCAGCGAAGTAGCCAACTTCACTTTTGTACAAGTATTATATACAGTGGTATGAAAAAGTATCTGAACCTTTTGGAATTTCTCACATTTCTGCATAAAATCACCATCAAATGTGATCTGATCTTTGTCAAAATCACACAGATGAAAAAACTGTGCCTGCTTTAACTAAAACCACCCAAACATTTATAGGTTTTTATATTTTAATGAGGATAGCATGCAAACAATGACAGAAGGGGGAGGAATAAGTAACTGAACCCTCTGCCTAAGGAGACTTAAAGAGCAATTGAAACCAATTTTTACCAAACAATTCAAGTCAGGTGTGTGCCCAATCACTGATGAGTGGTTTAAAGCTGCCCTGCCCACTATAAAACACACAGAATTGGTAAGAATTGTCTTGATGAGAAGCATTGTCTGATGTGCACCATGGCTCGTTCAAAAGAGCTGTCTGAAGACCTGCGATCAAGAATTGTCTATTTGTATAAAGCTGGGAAAGGATACAAAACCATCTGTAAAAGTCTGGATGTTCATCAATCGACAGTCAGAGAAGTTGTCTACAAATGGAGAGAGTTTGGCACCGTTGCTTCTCTCCCAAGGAGTGGCCGTCCACAAAAGATGACGCCAAGAGTTCAGCGCAGAATCCTCAGAGAGGTAAAAAAGAACCCTAGAGTGTCTGCTAAAGACTTACAGAAATCACTGGCACAGTCCAATATCTCTGTGCACACATCAACTATATGTAAAACAATGGCCAAGAATGGTGTTCATGGGAGGACTCCACAGATGAAGCCACTGCTGTCTAAAAAAACATTGTTGCTCGTTTAATGTTTGCAAAAAGGCACTTGGACACTCCACAGAAGTTTTGGCAAAATATTTTGTGGACTGATGAAACCAAAGTTGAATTGTTTGGGAGGAACACACAACGTCATGTGTGGAGGAAAAATGGAACAGTTCACCAACATCAACACCTCATCCCCACCGTGAAGCATGGTGGAGGGTGCATCATGGTTAGGGGCTGTTTTGCTGCCTCAGGGCCTGGACAACTTGCAATCATTCATGGAAAAATGAATTCAAAAGTTTATCGGGATGTTTTGCAGAAAAACCTGAGGCCGTCTATCAGACAGTGGAAGCTAAAAAGAGGATGGATGCTGCAACAAGACAATGATCCAAAACACAGAAGTAAATCAACTTCAGAATGGTTTCAGAAGAACAAAATACACGTTCTGGAGTGGCCAAGTCAAAGTCCACACTTGAACCCCATTGAGATGCTGTGGCATGACCTCAAGACAGCGATTCATGCCAGACATCCCAGGAATCTGACTGAACTACAGTTTTGTAGAAAAGAATGGGCCAAGGTTAGTCCTGATCGATGTGCCAGACTGATCTGCAGCTACAGGAAGTGTCTGGTTGAAGTTATTGCTGCCAAAGGGGGGGGCCACAAAATATTAAATGTGAGGGTTCAGTTACTTATTCCTCCCCCTTCTGTCATTGTTTGCATGCCATCCTCATTAAAATATGAAAACCTAGAAATGTTTGGGTGGTTTTAGTTAAAGCAGACACAGTTTTTTCATCTGTGTGATTTTGACAAAGATCAGATCACATTTGATGGTGATTTTATGCAGAAATGTGAGAAATTCCAAAAGTTTCAGATACTTTTTCATACCACTGTATGTTATAAGGCTGTAAAACCCCTCACCATACACTTAATACACTTTTGTCAGACAGGTCATAACATTTTCTCACATTTCTCTCTTGTTTTAAAAAGGTCAAACCTTCGTTTGAATTTTAATGATCAACACAAGAAATTATTAAGTCTCTCACGCATATTTCAGCCATGTGACCGTGTCTTTTCATCTTGGTGCCGTTTTGCTGTACTGTAGCGTTTTTATTATCCTTGTTAAAACATATTGCTGCAGGCGAACCAAAGATTAATTTACAAGCTAGCTGGCTAGCGATGACACAGGAGACATGCCAGGACGGCACGAAGGAGATTGACAGTGGTCTGCAGCCAATCAGCACGCAGAAAACAATGGGGCCGTGCAGACAGACGAGAGAGGGAAGAAATAAGACACTGAACTTCCCACAATGCAATTCTTCTTAAAGGGCCAGGCTCAGCCTGTAACAGCGTTCATACGCTGTAATAAAACAAAAACAAAGCACTAAAAAATTCCACGAAACACTGACTCCGCACAAGGTGAACCACGATCAAGCGAGGGAACACTGTAGTGGATTTGAGACAGTACGACACTGTCAAAATGTGCGCCTTCACAAACTAAGTACATATTGAAGTGTGTCTCAAATGGAATACTTCACAACAAACGCAGCATCTATCAGGGTACCGTCACAAACAACTTTAGTGTTGGTGAATAAGTTAATGTCAACACCAGCAATGATTGCAGTATGTTACGTCAAGATGTCATCATGTCCCAGCATTCCCACGCCGCATATTAATTCCCCCGACACGTAGCCAGCAGCACTGCTGGAGTGTTGGTGATGGAAACCTCATTGTACGCCTTCTTTTCACATCTGTTGCTCTTTTTGGTCCTGTTTGCAGACTTTCTGCCCACTTCATTAGTACATCATCCAACATGAGCTGTCAAAGGAGCTTGAAATAGAATCACTATGCATCCCACAAACACATTACATGTGTTAAAACTAGGGCTGTCAAAGTTAATAATGCGTTAACAGGTTTTCCTTTAACAGCAATATTTTTTTGACGCACTATTAACGTGTGCATGTTGTGGTTGACCATCAGCTCACGCCGTAGTTTCAGGAAATGCAGCGGTGGATGTGGAGCGACAATCGGGAATAAATATTAAGCAGAAATGGACAAAGAAAAGGGTGTTTTGAATGGTAAGTTTAGCTTCAAAGCCCTAGCAGATGGCTCGCTTGACAAGACCAAAGTTATTTGCATCTACTGTCACTGTGAGTTGAGTAGTCAGGGAGTACATTGCCTCTCAAATGCCAGGGAAAAGTTACTACTGCACCACAGGGTTTTTTTTGTCCTTTATACAGTGGTGCCTTGGCATAGTGTCCCAACTAACGAGTGTTTTTTTTAGATGCGAGCCGTCTCTCGGCTGATTTTTTTTTTTGCTTTGAACTGCGAACTAAAATTTAGGTTACGAGCTGCTAGTTAGCGGCAGGCATAGCCGAGGACAGCTATTTGGGGGCTTGTGTCAATGTGACCATGACTGAAGACGAGAATGGATCTAAATAGCATTTATGCATTCTCACATAGTATCAGCATTTGGGACCAAATAAATATGAGGTGAAAGAAAAAGAGGGAAAATACAGTATAGTTATCTGTGCAGTGTGGGAGAATGTTAGATGGTGCGTTCAAGGACTGTTGAACAAAGTGGGACAAGATGCCGCTTGCATTAAACATGCAAAAACTGGGTGGGTTTGAACTGTATATTATTTTTATATAGGTGATGGCTCATATTTCCAAAATTGATGTCCCTTCACATACATTTTTATGTAGTTATTGACAAATTATTGTGTTTATTTATTTATTTATTTTTTATCATTGCGCTGGAACATTTCTCATGGCCCGGTGGTTGCTGATTTACAGCATGTTTGGAGATAAGATGTGCTCTTTTGCACATTTGAAAATACTGTAAGAATGCCACTAGAATTGGCCTCTTTTTATTTTGTAATGTAAGATTAATGTCTACATCAACAAATGTAACCGTTGAATCAAATTGTATTGTTTGTACACTGTATCGAATCATTCTGTTTTTTAAATATATAGTTTTTTTAATTGTATCTTAACCCATCTATCTAGATGGGTATCGAATTGTTTAAAACAGATTTACATCCCTATTTATTATAGATTAAAAACTTTTATCTGTGATTGTGATTAAAAGAGTTAACTATGGACAAAATGCGATTAATCAGGATTCATTGTACACAGTTAGTGTGTCAAATCACTCATTGTTCCTGTTTGTGTCGTCACAGGTCTTAATCACAGAGCATGGGGACCTTGGCAACGGCCGCGTCTTGGACCCCAAGAACAAGATCTCCTTCACGTACGACCACCTGAGGAAGGAGGCCAGTGACCCGCGGCCTCACGATGTGGACAGCTCCATGGAAGACTGGAGGAGCGCCGTGGACTTGGCCGTCAGAGCCTACGTCAAGGAGCACTACCCTAATGGCGTCTGCACCGTATGTTTGCCTCCAAACTGCTTCAAAGCATCTCTCTTGTCACTGCTGATAGGAAAATCTTCTCCTTTTTTGTCAGATTTACGGGAAAACCATTGACGGGCAGCAAACCATCATTGTGTGCATCGAGTGCCATCAATTTCAGCCCAAAAACTTCTGGTATGTTGAGCACATGATCATGACAGTTTTTTTTTTTTTATCTATGCAGGACTGGGGAGTAAGTCAAAGTGAAAACACATTTTCTCAGAAAACACCTGCCAGCTTTTCAGAATTTAAAGTGAAAAGATGAAAACTTTGGCCCTTAATTGGCAGTTAACTGTGAGAGCTTTAACCATGGTGGGCTTCATAAGCATCACTGAGCTGTTTCTGATGACATTAATCTCACTGGATAAGGAGCCATCCTCTTTGCGTTAGGATTGACTCTGCTGACGGCCTGTCGGGAGCAATGCCACCGCACCATCTACACAGGACTCCTATATATATATATGTAATTATTTATTTTAGTAAGTGCCAAGTTAGCTGCAGTGCATTCTACAAAAGCGTCATCATAGAAGGTCATTGTCAAACAGTGTCATTACAAAAACTTCAATTAAACAATTCTTGTGTATTCCTGCACCCAGGAATGGACGCTGGAGGTCAGAATGGAAATTTACAATCTCTCCATCCACCACTCAAGTTGCAGGAATCATGAAGATTCAGGTAATTTCTTTTAAGGCGTCTTTAACATTGTCCACAGCGGGGGTGTCCAAACTTTTTCTGCCAGTCTTGCGCCCACTAAGGTTTTTTTGTGCAGGTTCATTACTACGAGGATGGCAACGTCCAGCTGGTGAGCCATAAGGAGGTGCAGGATTCCTTGTCTGTTTCTGTAAGTAACACCAACAAGTGTCATGATTACTAGCCCAAAGGAATGTCCTCTCAGTCAAAACAGATTCTCATTTGATGGACTCACTCATTATACACCCATAGTTCTCCAAAATGATCGTTATGTCGCTCAGTGAATGTGTGAATGGTTGTGTGCATGTATGAGACCTGTGACCGATTGGTGACAAGTACAGAGAGCATCACGCCTCTCACCTAACGTCAGCTCTTCGCGACCCTGAACAGGATTTGCGATAGAAGATGAATGGATCGAGTCCTCCTGAATGTGTTTCTTAGACATCTTGGCCTGGAGGCACCTGCTCTTGTCTCAAAATGATCCCCTTTTGTGTTCTTGCAGAATGAGACTTCAACCGCAAGTAGGTTTGTCCAGATCATGGAAGCTGCAGAGAACGACTATCAAGTATGCACAAGCAAGACAGAACATTCTGTGTTCAATGCTCTAAAGCTCAAGAACATCTAAATTCAAGCGAGTCTCTCTTGTCCTTTGCTGTCTTTATCTCCAGACGGCCATCAACGAGAATTATCAGACCATGTCGGAAACTACCTTCAAAGCCTTACGCCGCCAGCTTCCTGTGACACGCACCAAGATCGACTGGAATAAGATCCTGAGCTACAAGCTCGGCAAGGAGATGCAGAATGCTTAAAAACTAACACCCCCGCCTCACAAAACATACACACACACACACACACACACACACCCCTCAAACAATGTTGCATGACTGGATAGTTGTATTGTCTTTGTACAAAAATTAGAGAAGTTGGGGGGAAAGAAGGGTTTTGGTCTCACGACAAGATGTCAAATTAACTCATTGGATGTCTCCTTTTATTCATGTTTTTTTGTTTTTAATACACTCTTAGTGCCACTGTCTATCCGAGCTAGAACGATTGGAGAAAATATAAGAGTGACATAGGAAAAGAGGGCACGCACTCGTATGCAAAAACCAACAGTTCTCACGTGCAATATCATCGTGTCGCTGAGACCGCGCCCTCTGTGCACCCTGCTGAAAAGTGGAGTTTTCCATTCTGCATTCAAAAACCTGCTCAGTTATTTTGGCCTAAAGGAAAAATTGAGTCTTAATGAATTACTCAGCGTCAACAAAAAGAAGTTTCTCTGTGCTTATTGGTCTCAATGCTCTGCAAAAACATTTATTTTTTTCCAGTTATTTTTGGTACTTTCCTCCACTGTCTGGCCTGTTTGTGGGATCTCAAGCTTGCAGCACTCCTGACTGAATGACCTTGTTGACTCGCCCGGAGCTCTCTGACCACCTAACAAGCTTCAATAACCAGTCGTCAACTGCTAAATCATAATGTGCATATAATATCAAACTTACAATAAAGTGAAAACGTATCACATCCTCCTCCAGTGCTTATTTTTACTAAACAGAGCCTGACTGTATTATATAACAAGGCATACTGTAATATATATATATACCTATATGAAACATCCTCTGTCGGTTTGGTGATTATTTCCATGAGATCAATTGTAATTCAGTCACACTTATGTTGCATTAAATAACAAATTTTCTATTCAAAGTCTCACAATTCCTGGTGTCTTTCTGTAAGTAAAAATGTAGATAATTAGCATAGTTCACCTGTTATGTCTTATGGGATGATACAGGATGTGAAAAACTCTTGACTTATTGCTGCATTAAAAGTCATGTCCTGTCTTGTAATGGAAACTAGTACGCTGGTAAAACACAAAGCATTTTTTTAAAAACATTGCTATGACGCATCACATCTCACTTTGCTGATACATTGTTCAACGCTAGTATCATTAAAAAACGTATAGCCTTCAAAGCTTTGCGTTGCTGTTGAGCAATATGGTATTTTAGCGTCAGAGATGCAGCAGTTACAATTAAACGTACAAAATGACTTGAGAAAGTTTATTGGCATGTTTTTACGTGCCCAGCGTAAGGGTAATATTAATTTTGCTGTCATGTATGTGCCTGTCCCAAAATATGTTTATGCATAATGTATAGTGTTTGGAACCTTAAAGGATTGGTAAAAAGAAATAAATAAATAAAACTTTTAAATATACAGTATGTATGAGTAACTATACATACAAGAAAGATTGCAAAATTTGTAAGCAGGCAATAAGGGAGACACTTCACCATCAAGTTAGGTTATTGCTACTTTTACATTTCATAAATGAACGTTTCGTTTTTTCTATATGATAAGTTATTTAGTCGAAGGGAATTAACAGCGACATCGTGAGGTGGGCGAGGGGATTAACTGGCCGCAGTGTTAGCTCGGCTAAAGCTACCTAGCCTGGCAACCAGCGAGCAGACAGACACGTCCGCAGAGCATACGGTGTACCGCCGCTGGGTACGGGGCACATGTTAGGAGCAGCTGCTGGAAATGCGAAATTCAGGAATAAGGATCTGACTACCGCAAACTAAGGTGAGCTCCTACATACGCACACATGTTACTTTTAAAACATTCCCACCTTGCTGACACTATTAGAGCCTCCACTTTTAAAACAAACTTTGATCAGGTTAGCTGGCTCGCTAGCTAGCTAACTGTGGCTACTGTTGAGCCAAGTTTAAATGGGGCAAAGCTGAATACATTTTCTGCTTTGTCGTGGGTTATATTTACCTGACTATAAAACCTCGCTAAAGTGTTTGTTTGAATTAAATGTACTTAAAAGTGATTACCTGTCCTTAACATTGTTAGTAATTGCTGCTTGACTATGTGCTTGATGTCTATATAATAGATTGCAATATAATAGTAATATATTGGTAATACTATATTAGACTAGATTGTTATTTTCACAATAAGTGACTTAAGGCTTCAAAGGTGTTAACCCCAATCAGGTGGCCAATGTCAGTTGGCTTCATGGGTCCTGCTGCTGTCATAGCAAACAAACACATGGAAGAAGCTATTTGTCTTGTAGACTGTATTGTAACTACCATTTCCTATGTATCCATTTTCCTTATTTCAATGCAAACTCACCTGCACCTGTGCATCTGCTCAATCTAAAGAGATCCAATGCAAGTGCCTTTGCTAATATAATAATGCTCACTTGTCATTGACAATGTCAAAGAGCTACTCATTTAGCAAAATGTCTGTTTATGTATATAGTTTGTCTATTATATACACGCACAACTACAACTAAATTGTTAAGAATCTAGTTTTCCCCAAAGGAAACAATGGAAGTACAGTGAAACCTCATTTTTTGTCATTAATTTGTTCCGAAAGGTCAGATGAAAACCGAAACGTATGAAATTTGTTTCAGACACCCAAAATGAACCATGGACAAACATATGAACAAAAAATAAATTTTATAAAGAATAATTATAGTTTTACATGAAGACAACAAAGCGCAAAATAATTATTAATGACGAATGGATGGAATTTATGGTTGATGCAGACCTCCCGTACAGCCTGCCGAGATGGAATTCAGTAATGTTTCTCACCTTCTTTATCAAAGTGCTGGCACTCCCAACTTTGTTTGGCCCCATGGCAGGTTATTTAGCAGTCACACTCAATTTTAAAAAAATTCACGGATAATGAGTCAGCAACGCGTAGGGTGCTTTGTTTGGGCACTCAATTTTGTGGAACAATACAGTACAGGGCCACCAGACTAGTTTGATGGGTGTAATATTGTACGAAAACCGAGGCAAAATTTCAGGGAAAACCTTTGACAATATCTGAATCATGGGAAAATTGACTAAATCTATCATCAGTCACATTTATTTGGTGTGCATTCTCAAACAAACTACTTCAAACAACCATGTGAATGTAGTCAAATTCATCCCTCCATGCTCTTAAAACTAGCCTCAAGCCGAGCTTTGACTGTAAAAATAATCTGTTCCAGGGTCAAGCTGTGGTCATCATGAATGTTTACTAGGCCTACAATGTGTAAGTGACATTTTAACATTCATAACTGTCATAGAAACACTGATAATTGCAAAAGAGATGTATTTTTCCAAAGATTTTGGTGAAATTTTGTATGATATGACCTCAAAATATCTAGACGTTCCAAAGTATTTAAAATAAAAAATGACAAATATGAACTGCTATGGGGCCGCATTGTGTCAAAGTAGTTAGCATGTTGGCCAGGAAATGGAGTGTGAATGGGTGGGTTTTCTTTGGGTACCCCTGCTTCCGCCCACATTCCAAAAGCCTTAATGTTAGGTTAATTGGAGACTGTAAATTGTCCATAGACATGAATGCTTGTTTGTCTATATGTGCCCTGTGATTGGCTGGTGATCAGTACCCCGCCTCTCGCCACAAGTCAGCTGAGATAAGCTCCAGCTCACCCGTGACTCTAATGAGGACAAGTGGCATATAGAAAATGATGGATGAACTGCAGTGTCACATGTTTAGAGTAGAGATCGACCAATATGTTTTTTTTAAGAACCATGCCGATTATTAGTACTTAAGGAGGCCGATAACCGATATTTGGAACCGATATTCATTTGCAGTAAAAGTGTAAAAATTGGCGTAAAAATGTTGAGTAATACAAACACTTAACTTTAACCGGCTAAATTATGTTTATTTAACCAAAGAAATAGAAAAATAGCTCCAGAAGAGCATGGAGTTCCTAGACTCAGACGCATCTCATAGAAGTTGAATAAAAACTTACATAAATAGCTCCCTGAAATGTTTCCACAGTAAATAAAGTAACATTTAATTATAAGTTATCTTTGTTTTAAATTCAAACACAACAAAAAGTACAGGGAGTTTACAAGCTCAGCAGCAACTCTTGTAAAGTGAAATAAAAACTTGTATGATAGCTAACTGAATTTTTTCAGCCTTCATCTTAGCGTACTTCCCTGCAACCAAACAAGACTGAATTGAATTTCTTACTCTGTCACAATCACACACACAGGCTTCTACAATCACAGACATTTCCACATTAATTACCAACAGCATTGTTTCAAGTGATTCACAGACATATCGGGACGTACTACGAGCTAGCAAAGCTGTCCCTTGTGTTTACTCCGTTCTTAACGTTATGTTATTGTAGTAGTCTTGAGCTGTGGAGATTTTCATGTGATTTTCACGCAAACACACACTATTCTCCACATTCCATACATTCTCCATCCATCCATTTTCTATACCGCTTCTCCTCATTAGGGTCGCGGGGGTATGCTGGAGCTTATCCCAGCTGACTTTGGGTGACAGGCGGGGTACACCCTGGACTGGTCGCCAGCCAATCGCAGGGCACATATATACAAACAACCATTCACACTCACATTCATACCTATGGACAATTTATACATAGACTGGTGAACTAATGTTATGGTGCGCTAACCAGCGTCCACCTTGGCGTGCTTCCCTCCAATTGACTGGCGACATTATCAGAAGCCTTCTTTCAAGTAATTCACAGACATGTTGGGAGGTACTACGAACTAGCAGAGCTGTTGTTTACTCCGCTCTTACTTTATTCTGCTGCTCCCTGTAACGTTAGTAGTTGTGAGATGTCGAGCACTGGGATATTTATTACAATTTCGCGAGAGTTTTCTGCTTTTACCTTGACATGTGTGTTTGCTCTCCGGGCTTCCCTCTCAGCCATGTGTGTGTGAGGACAGCGTCTGCTTTAGAGCCACCAACGCTTTCCGTGGTTTGCTTAACCAAGCTGTGGGTGGAGCAATGCTGGAGACAGAAGTCGCAGCTGGCAGGAGCGATAGAGTGGCGCGGCTGCATCTGAGCCGAAATAACACAGTTTTAAATTGATTCTTGATATTAGCCGTCAGATTTAAATAAAGACCGTTAGAGATGTATGTCAAAATTCCAAATATTGGCCCTGGGGCCGATAATGGGTCGACCACTGGTTTAGAGTACCGGTACAGTCATTTTATCTGTCTTAGAGGAAATTGAAAACTCTTTTTCGGCAAAACCTTCACTGTTGGAAAACTTTCACTTACCTCTCACAGCATGAAGAGGTTCCCCTCTCCTTTTTAGGAGGAGACATTCTTCATCAGTCACGCTTGTTGGTGTGTATTCTCAAACAAACTAGTTCAAACAACCATGTGAACATAGTCAAATCCATAGTCAAGTCCTCCATGCTCTTAAACTCGGCCCTTTTTTCCATTGCTGTGGGCCAGGATTGCTACAACCGTCCGTGAAATTTCAGTACTTGAAGGTCACACTTATTTTCAAATTTTCAGGTTGTATATTTTTAGTTGATGTTTATAGAGCTTTGGAAAATGACTTAGATGTGCAGCCATCAGACTGAAAAGGTCAGTGCTACTTTTGTAAGCCAAATGTCCACACAGATGTATATAGTATGTGTTGTGGCCTTTTAGTCTTGATGCAAACTGTGTTTTAGGCCACAAGAGTGATGTTTTCCAGGCACAGTGAAGACATTCATGCCTTTTCAATATGTAATATGGTTTGACGTTACAGTGAGCATCGTTTTATGGAGAGTTTTTATGCTTGTTGGTTGTTAACTTTCTTTTCAAGTGTGATATAGAGGAATCCAGTCCATTCACTCTGATTGGCTAAAATGGGCTTACAGTTGTGATAGCGCCACCTGTTGCTTTGGCATGTATTTGACAGCCTGTGAACGTCTTACTGCTTGACTTTATGCCTGGCCTACAAGAAAGTCCAAAATCAAAGTTTTTTTACTTGTCCACTTTCTGTCTGACTGCTGAGAACCTGTCTCAGAAAGCCTGGATCACCATTCAAGCCTTTGCACTCAAAGTTGTAATCCAACGCACACCCTGAGGCTGTCACAGCTGGTTTCTAATATGGGACCCGCCATGTGGACCCACTATGTGGGGGCTCTGGCCGAGTGAGAGAAAGGTCAGCACGTTGGCAGACAGGGAAAATGCTGTGATGAAGTCAAAGCAGAAACGTTTGTACTTTATTGGATTGGTGGTGACCTTCTGGGTGTGTTTAGAGGGTGAATGGGTGTGATATGACCATCACCCCCCTCATTTTCCTCAACATTTTTTGGGTTGATTATGCTCTTCTCTATTTCTGTTGGCCATATGAGATGGTGAAACAGTGAGGACATTAACCATTTCCAGCCCTAATTCGTAATTTGAGAAGCCATTGTCTTGAAGGGAGGTCTAAACAATCCTCGGTGGTCTTCTGATCCCATCCTGACCTTTTTATTTAACCCATGTTCATCCTTGATCCCACTCCTCGTTTTTCCCCTCACCGATGCACGCCCACACTTCTTCTCTCATGCTTATTTTTTGTTGCTTGGCAACCGCCAGGAGATGTATTTCTTTTTTCGGGGGTGTTTGCTGGCATGTGGCGCAAGCGGGGGCGGGCTGAGGTGTGCACTGTTCAGCCTTAAACGCTTCATGAATGCAGCGGCACTGAAGAGATGCTTTCATTGGGCAACGTCTCAAATTAGTCATTGACGTACTTGATTAGCAGCACAGTTCACCTGGGCCATGATGGTTTAGGCTGTGCCAGTCGGGCAAAGTGCCAGGATGTACAACCACATGCCTGCTTACTCTCGTTATGTTTAACATAAGAAATACCAAAATCTGTTGTTAGGCAGATTTAGCAGCAGAAATTAACTTTTTCAGCGTCCTTATTTTTTAAGTTTGAAAATCCTTTAGGCAGACTTTACTGCTCTCAGGTACACATTTTTTTGCATTTCGCTGGTTTCAGTTTTCTTGTTTAAGCCTAAAAAATGCGACTGCATTATTCGACGCCGGCTGGCTCCTCCCCACCCCCCAAGACCTTTTGGTGTAGCGTGACGTTTACCTCGCAAAAAATCCTCGAGCTATGAAGTTGCCAGTTAAGGCTGTGATTGGTCGGCTTGTAATGCGTTATTTCCTGTGTGTAAACAGGAAACAAACATGAACTGACATCATTGTCCAGATGATTATGTATGCCCTCACGATTTTATTTTTTTGGAGTTAATAGACAAAAGTGTAGTTATGAGCCACAAGTGACTAAGGCTGTATCCCAATTGTATTGTATGTATGTATGTATTCCCCGTGGAGGAAGTGGGGGAGAGAAGGATGTTGGCTAAGCTGACATCCATCATGGACAACACCTCTCACCCGCTACATGACACTGTTGTTTCCCTGGGCAGCTCCTTCAGCAGCAGACTGTTACACCCACGGTGTAAGAAGGAGAGGTTCCGCAGGTCCTTCATACCGACCGCTGTCAGGCTCTACAACACCTGCACCACCTGAACCATGTTGTAGTCACTATGCATTCTTTACACTGTACTCTTTACTTGCGTATCTTGCTTGCTTGCTGCTGTAACAAGTAAATTTCCCCGCTGTGGGATAAATAAAGTACATACATACATACAATTCTACCCCTTACCCCTTGTCTTAGCCCTTACCCCTAGATTTTGCGCATTCACCAGAATGAAGTGGTGTCTCAATTCTTGGTCGGGGACCAGACTTGAAATGAAGGGGTAGGAAGAGCATCAATGACAGGAGGAGAGCGAGGCCAAAACCTTTTTTTAAACCTTGAAGTAATGGTAAAGGTTTTTACATTTGTTGATTTTCATGGTCAGAAACTGTTGTTATGAACAATTTAATTATCTCATCTGCCTATGTCACAGCCAGCAAGGGGGTAATGTAATGACACTCAAGTGGTGTCCCATTTCTGAGTGGCTTCTTCCCCTTGGCACTAGGTTTTAAGGGGTTGGGGAAAGAGTAAGATATAGAGGAAGGGCTAAGGGGTAGAATTAGGATTCAGCCTTATTTATGTTCCTTTCGCCTTCTAACGACATGTTATTGTCAAATCATTGCATTCATTTTACTGTGAGTGTAAATGTTTTTGTCAGCTGGTGCAAACTTCACCCAAACCAAAGTGTGATTTCTAGAGCAGGAGAAGCTTGGCTTGGTAAACCACTGGAAGAAATGACTCGTGTCCCCTTGTCCCTCCTGAGCAAACCACAAACAGCCGGTAGCGGTGCTAGTCCACCAGGACCAGAGCATCTAATGTTATCCACTAAATGATCATTGTGCTGATCCCACTGCACTTCCTCCTCACCTCTCTTCTGCTTTTGGGAGGGAACCTCTTGTGTAATTAACTTGACCCCAGGAGACGTCTTTAGCGAGGCTGGAGGGCTATTGAGGAGTAAAGGGGGAGGTTAGTGCTCTGCTGTCTTCTGGAGGAGCCAGACACAAGTCCTTTTAGTTTCCTATACAGTTGGAAGAAGAATGTCCGCAATCATTTTGTGTACACGCATACATTGAATGCACAATGATGAGTATTTGTTTCACATGATGATTTTTTAGCATGTTTTCCAGGTATCTGCTGGTGTGTATTTGTGTAGTGATGAAGGGTGTTACCTAAGGAGATCAACACCTTATATCAAAGTGTGCACAATTATTAGATGGCTTCTTTTCATCACGCAAAATGGACAAAACACATTTTACTGACTGGATTTGGAACAAGTCTTTCAGTGGGATTCTACACCAACTTGCATTGATAATATATTGTATACTCAGTTTTTCAAAAACACGATGAAAATATACTCATCCAGTCTGAGCACACACATGCACATACACAGCTGCACTTGCTAAACTAAGCGAACCCCGCTAGCTTCCATTCACGTTCTGTAACAGAGGAGTTTCTAAGGTTTTTTGCCCCCGTTTTGACATGTTTAGTAATGTGCGGTGTTTGTGCGGTCACTATTACTTGTATAAGCAACCAGTGGTTAGAGCGGCATTGCTCGTGCGAGCTCATTACACCATGATCCAGCAGTCTGGGCACAGTGAGAGGGAACTTCCGCTGTAGCTACGCAGCCGAATGTCTAACGTACAACGTGAAACTAAGTTCCCCACGGTACGCCGCGGACATATCTGCACGGTGGTGGTGTTTTCTTCTTCTTGCTGGTGGCGCGAGCCGAGCGGCAACCAGCTTTGAGGTGAATTACTGCACCTACCATGTTGGAGTGTGGCTCAGAGTTACGAACGTGACATGGCAACCGGATTGGCCCGATCTCGTGATGGAAGCCGATAATATCCGATCTTCACAAATAGATCGGATCGGGACATCCCTACTACACAGAGATGTTCTACCCTTATCTCCTGACTGTGAGGCTGACCATGTAAATAATCAACAGGGTCGCAAAAAACATGTTCACGTGTACATTTTGCATTGTTTTATTGTGACTTTCACATGATGAAAATAAAGAAGTGAGAAAATGAATAAGTATGCACACTAGTTTCAGTGCAGTACAGTTCCGGACAGTAGTTGTTCTTTCTCTTACGGGAGACAAACGCTGACTTTTATTTTTTTAAATGTTCAGCTTTGAGCTTTATTAGCATTTTGGAATGATTGCGAGTCGTGTAGTTAATTAATGATGCATATATTTTAAAAAAATTACAACCTGACTAATCATTGTGCGCGTCATGCCAGAATATTTTCAGTGTATGTGAATGCACTGCTGCAGACTATTTTCTTGTAGACGCCAGTTAGATTATTCCCATGTTGTCTCCTCTGGCGTCTTCTCCTCGTTCAGTGTGTGTCACCTTGGATTTCTTTCGTTTTTGAGCATTTTTTTGAGCTGCAGAATAGGTGATGCATGTCTTCTCTTATTTGCCAATTGAGCTTCTTCTCACTCAGTTTCTCCATCTTATTTTCTTTCATTTACCTTTTCACAGCAATTCATAGCTCTCCTGTTCTTTTGCCCTTCATGTCTTTCTGTCCCGTCTGTGTGTCCCCCCCCCCCCCCCCCGTCTCCTCACCTCCTCCTTCTCCGTCCATCCAGCCATCCATCTATCCCCCTTGCTGTGACGTCATGTGTGATGGTGTAGCTATTGTCTGCGCTCGTCTTCAGCAGTAGCGTCTGTGCTTGTGCTCGCCCCCCCTCCTCTCCTCCCACCAGGAGAGCCTCTCCCTCTCACCCCACCCTCCTCTGGTCTCACTCCAGCGGGGGTATGACAACACAAAAGCAGAGGATGGACGCGTGAAAAAGTGGAGCTATGCGACCCACTAACCCCTCCTGGATCTGAGCGCGCTAGGCCTCATTCGCCAAGGATTCTTGCCGTTCAACACTGATATTTGGTGACATAAAGCTCCACCGGGCCTCTGGTGTTCTTGCAGCGGTGGCCGTCCGAGCACGAGTGTGAGCGGTGGTCCAAAGCGGCGAGTGTAACCGGGACATTTGTGCATCTGGAGGCAGCGACAGGCGGCCGGCTGCATTGTGTTTTTCTTTGATGACCCCTGCTGTGTAGCTGCCTGCTCACCACCTCCACTCTCTCCCTCTCTCTCTGTCACCCTCCCCCTTCTCTCTCCTCCTCCTTATCCTCCTCTTTTCTCTCCATCACAGCTCCCGATCCAGCCATGTTCGGCACGGAGTCGTCATGTAAGTACCACCGCCATCCTCCCACCTCTTGTGTGTTTGCGCATTGTGCATGATGTCGACCAGAGGATGGAAGGGGAAACATCTAGGCTCACTATAATTGTGCATCGTCCTCCTTCTGATGATCCACCTACTCCTGCTCTTCCTATTCTCTTCCTGTTATAGCCTCCATGGTTGCTGGTGGCAGATTGCATTGGGAGAAATCTGAGATTTACCATTTTAGAGCGGAGGGTTGGCATTACAAGCTAGCACGTCTTGCTGAGCTTAGCGTCTGCCTTGCATTCTCCCACTCTTTGCCTAGTACTGTGCATGTGTGTGTGTGTGTGTGTGTGTGTGTGTTTGTGTGTCATCATCTGTTTGGGTGCATCTACAGTGTGATGTGGTCTTCTTGCAAAATTATATCAGAAAATGGATGCTTTTTCCTCCCCTCTTGTCCGTCTTGCAGGTGTTCACATTGTTCTTAGGTGAAAGTGAAGTGCTTGCAATGGCAGGTGATACACAAGAGAAGTAGATGTACAGGGTATAGTTAGCTGTTGAGAATGTGTGAGCCATGGAACACTGCTGTCTCGCGATAGCTGCACTCTCAGGACCTAAGATTCTAGTCCAGGTCTTGGAGCCCAAGTTTGTCTTGTCCTTGTGATCTGAGATTGGGGCTTCCTGCCAAAAATGGAGGTCATCGGAGGGTCGGCTTTAATGCTTTCAACAAGTCTGTTTGACAGAGGATTGTCCTCTATATGTTTTTTAAACCGTAGCCATAGCTTGTAGCTTTTTAAACATGGGTTATGGTGAAATGTTATTGCAATCATTGCATTATTCAGTAAATCATTGATCATAAATCAATTGCTAGAAGAGGTGTGTAAGAAATGTGGTGCTTTTCCTCAACACGAAACTTGAGGTGCAAGAACTGTTGTCTTTGAGACATGATGATGAAACTCCCTTTGACGAGCACGTGTTTACCCCAGACTAGCTAAAACTGAATTTGAAAACGTATCATTTTGACCGTTTTGGAGCCTAACAATGTCTCCAAGTAGTAAAAGTTTTTGAAAAGTAAAAGGTGAAAACATGAAAAACCTGTGTGGATATGGACGAGTATTGCACAAGCAATGTAGTGTAGGGTTGCAGCTATCGAATATTTGAGTAATTCAAGTATTCTACTAAAAATTCATCAAGTAATCGGATAAAACATTTTTGCTTGTTTAACGAGCATTTTTAAATACACAAGAGAAATAGGACATTTCACTTATTAATGAACAAACAATTGGTTTATTTTTTTTAGATAATTAACAGTTTTATTTCTTAAATTCACATTTTACATAGGAACAAACTGTATTTATCCACCATGCTCAATGGGAGCAAGTCTTGGACTATGATGTTTAAAATGCTGCTTGTTAGCTCAGCTGCTTCCTACATAATTGTGCTTTGTGGGTACAGTGGAACCTTGGTTAGCGTACGCCTCAGTTAGTGTGTTTTTTGTTTAACGTAGAAAATTTCCACCACATTTTTCTCAGTTTGCATGCATTCTCCGGTTAGCGTACAATATGGCACAAATGTTGTTGAGTTGTTAATACACTGCATGAGGCCACTGTTTTCTGAATGTATTTTTTATCACAAAACATTCTTTCTTGTTAGCATCCCATTAGCTTGCTAAACAAAATGGCGACTGGACAGGCGACTGGACTGGACAGACAGGCGACATTGCCTGTCTGTCATCAGCCGTTGACTCTCAAAAATGTCAACACAAAACACGTTTTTATAGTTTTACAATGATTGTTTTGTGTGCGTAAAACAATTCAAAAATGCATTTAAATGACTAATGAAAGGTATAATTGAACATTTAAGGTTACTTTTACCTTCACTGAATACGTGACTAATCAAAGACGCGATGTGGCAGCGAGATCTTCTGCTCCATTTTGCATGTCTTTGGAGATGATGCATCATCGAAGATGGTCTATTGTAGTATGTAAGTGCCGCGTTACAATGGATACACGTCTGGTGTATCCGTCACGGTGTTAAACTTGCTGTTTAGCCTGAAATTCTCCCACACTTTCCACATTTTGTCTGTTTGCTGTTCTTTTTCTTCTCTTTCGTTGCCTTGTCATTTTCTCTTGCCTCTTTAATCTTTCCACTCCTTGCACTAAACAGTCGTTGGTGACATAAGCACGTTACGATTCCTGGAAGCAGAAAAAAGTCCTTGATTATTTTTTGGAATCGAGGCACTCGAATTAGTGGAGGAATTGTTTCATCCCTAATTTGGTGTGATGTTGTATACTGGTGACATTACAGTCATCTGAGTGAAAGCACTGCACTTTGAATAATGCTTGTGTTTTCCAACTCTGCAAGAGTTGCAAAAGTACAATAGCTATTGCAGCGGATACCGGCATATTTGCGATTCACCGTTCACGTCCTTGCAAATTCACAGATTTTTGGTTAATAAATAAATATAGCTCATTCCATTCGTGATTATTCTTCTCTCCGAAAATAGGCCTTTTTTGCCGAAACATTACATATTATCGATAATTTATAAATAATTTATAAATTCATGATGATAACAAAGCACAAAATATACAGCATACATGTTGGATGTAACGAGATGGTGACATCCTGTGTGGCTACGGAAGCACTAACTTCGACAGTCAACTGTCTTACAGTCTGACCTCAAAACTTGCAACGAGGTGAACAAGTTAATATATGACCCTAAGTCATTACTAGACGTACAACAAGCAAGCAGTGTGGCTTATCTAGATGCGGCTTGGAGAAACGCCTTCTCTAATTGTTCGGCTTCCCGGGGCGACCCTGCGGCATGCAGAGCAGCGGAGTTGCCTACCACTGCTAGCCACTTTAGAGGGAGATGGAGGTGGCCCTTCAACAGACAGAAGTACTGTTGTAGCACCAGGGTGACGACCAGGCTAAAGGCTAGACCGTGACTCAGATTCTGTCTTTTTAATCAATCATTATCATTCATTAATGGTGAGTACCTATACATTTCACAAATGAAAATGCGTTTAATAAATTAAACTTAAACCTGTATTGTGCTATGGATTTATTTATCTCGTTGGCTTTCTTCGTCAAGAGTGAAGAATGCCATGCCAATGCCAGAGACAGGGAGGGTTGTTAGAGTTGAATCTAATAAAATAACTACAACAGCACTTTTATTGCAAATATTGATCCAAAATCAGGAGGCCGTCCGCATCAAGCTAGCATTATTAGACTGTCAAAAATAGACATTACTCACTGAATTACACACAATGTTCAGGGTTTCCCTTAGGATTTTTTGAAGATGTGGGGGTGGGCTGCATGTGGGGGGACTGCCGCCGTTGTGTCGTGCCGCTGCTGCGTTGCTGTGGCAGGATTTTTTAAAATTTTTATTTAAATTTACTGTCTGTAATAATGTCAACATTAGGGTATTTTTCACAGCCTTGAACACAAATGCATTAATTAACTTTAAATGCGTCTCTCTCTGCCTTTTCTTCCACTCCTTGTCTGTCAAGTGCCAACAGAGCAGACAGGTGATTCCAGTGCATGTTTTTCAATTTCCAAGGAGTGACGGCTTTTACTGAGCCGTGGCACCCTGCCATGATCAATTACATGTAGCGGAAACCCTGATGTTTTTATCTACTGTATCAGAAAGTAAAATATCAATGTGTGCATCCCTGTGTTGTTTTTTTTCAATGCTACAAAGCTTTACGGTGTCACTGCACGGCTAGACATGTTTTAATCCTAGTGGACAAACCTCAATCCAATTTGATTTGGAAAATGAACAGAGAGTGATGATGTTCATGTAGCTTAGCATGTGGAAGCCAGAAGCTCAGCGGTAACTGTTGATAAACTCAGCTCACTACGTCTTTGTTGTTAGGCTTTAGTCTCTCCTGCTGTCCTGATGGGTCCACCCAGAACGAATGAAAAGCTGGTGTGGAGTAAGAGATGGTCGTGTGTTAATAGTAGGGCTGCAACTAACGATTATTCAAATAATCGATTCATTGGTCGATTATTTTTTTTATTTAAACGAATCGGATTTAAAAAAAAACACACATTTAAAATTTCTGCCTCTTAGCAGCACTTCTTTTAAGAATGCATGAATGGACTTTTTCCCTCCCCAAAATCATAGCAAAGACGACAGGGAAGAGGAATTTCTCTTGACACCGAAATTGAAGTGGAGATGTATAAAAAATGAACTGACAAACATCACAAACACTCTACTGCAAATCCACACCGGCATAGACTGCTACATGTGCATCACCAATAAATAAATAAGAAATAGCAAATAAAGAAACTTTAGGGGCAGGCTTTGTGTTTGTGTCATCGGCTCATCTACTCCTGGGGGGAGGGGCGGTACCTTGTTTGTTGGTCAAGTTACAGAAACCTGGCTGACGGAGGATATACCGGACTCGGCGATCCATTGCTGCTTACCGGGGAGATCGCACGTCGGCGTCTGGTAAACACAGAGGTGGCGTCGTCTGTGTTTACGTAAACAAACGGTGGTGCACAGATGTAGAGATGATCGAAAAGCACTGCTCACCGGACATTGAGCTGCTGATGGTGAAAAGCAGACCTTTTTATTTGCCTCGTGAGTTCAGCGCTGTGTTTTTAACAGCTGTCTACATTCCACCACGAGCTAACACCGCTAACGCACTGGGCCTCCTGCATGACGTTTTTCTTTCTTTTTTTGGGAGAATGAACAGAACAAGAATTTCATTGCATCGCAGAACTACCTGTTTTACTGTTCATATGACAATAAAAACTCTTGAATCTTAAAGATGATATGGCCTGCGCTGGACAGGCACAGCCATAGCTATTAGTAGTTTCACTGTCCTACCACTAGGTTTTGTGTGTATGCTTGGTAAGAGTTATGCATACAATAAATGTATGCATTTTCCTACGCACAAGTGGATACAGTAAATCCCAAGCTGATGTGATTATCTTGTTTTGCCTGAAACGCAAAGATTATAGGTCTGCTTTCATGGATGACTAAGGAAATTTAAAAAAGAGTCACATTTAAGAGGCTGAAATCAGTATATTTGCAGTACATTTTTAATTGAAACGATTTATCGATTACCAAAATAATAATCGATTAATCATTACAGCTCTAGTTAATAGTTTTGAGAGAGAGCTGACTTTGTGAGAATCATTATTTAGCTCCAATTGTGTTTTTATGTTTCAAAAGCGCCTTAGTCAGAGGTGTACTTCATCACCAGCTTCCCAGCACTGCACTGCGTTATCTTTTTCAGCATTTATCATTTTTGATCCAGCTCTTGTGCTGGATCTCATTAGCTTGTGTACCTAATGAAGTGTCCCGTGTCTTGACTGCCAGTGACATACTTGGAAGGCTATAACAGTAGTATAAGAGTAGACGGGACTATTTCTGTATGGGATCAATGCTTGATTGGCACCACTTGCCCACTGATGAGGTCAATCGCAGGGAAAAGGCAACCAGGGAATGTTTTCACTACGGGAGCGTCACTCTAGGCCATAGCAGTGGCACAGAGGCACAATGGGAGACACTAATAGTTTTTAACCATGCACTGAGTGCACTCCAGGTCGCATTTGTTTGTGGTGGCGTCATTTGTCACAAGGTGCTAAATGAACATGGACAAACAGCTCAATGACAGTAACCAGCTGTCTCTGTTGCTGTGGCAACGCTCGTTTTAAACAACAAAAAAGGCAAAAGAGCAGCGAGATCGTGTTTCTGTGGTAACTGCTGACTCGGGCTATTTTTGTCTCGTGAGCTCACAGTGCCTCAGAGTGGAGCGAGGAAGCCCATTGGAGATGAAGAACTCCATCTTACGAAAGTGATGCTAATGTACATGTAGGGTGTATGAAATTTCACCCTTAACCCCTACAATTTGCATTTCACCGCAATATATTTCCATGTTTATAATGATTTGTGTTGTTGCTAAATTTAATGAAGAACAGTGCTGTTTTGTGCATGCATAAAGCTAATCTAATACAGTGGTACCTCAGTTTTCATTATTAATTTGTATCAATAGGTCGGGCAAAAACCCAAAACATATGAAAACCGAGGTAGGTTTTCCCATAAGAAATGATCTTAATCAAATTAATCCATTCTAGACACCCAAAAATATAAACACAAATAAATATTACAGAGAAGAGTTGTAGGTTTACATGGAGAAAACAGTGTGAAATAATAATATACAGTATAATGACTGGATGGAATATAATGACATCCTGGCAAGATTGAATTCAATAATGTTTCTCATCTTCTTCATCAATTTGCTAGTACTTCCAGCTTTCTTTGGCCCAATGGCCCCAAAGCAAGGTGTAGGGTGCTTTGTTTGGGGACTTCACGCAACCATAAATATACGTTATATGTGCAATACTGTGTGGAAAATTTGGGTGATTTTTTTTTTTTTTACGAAAACTGAGGCGTACAAAAGACAAGGTTTGACTGTACATTTTATTGATTGTTGATAAAAATATGGCTGCCAATAGTGGTTTTCTGCATGAGTGGATTGTGCCTACTAATAGCTTTAGTCCATCCTCCATGTCCCAGTGTCCCTCATTCTTGAGGGCTAAATACAATATCCCGACTAACTCTAATTATCTGGAAATGTTCTTACATCATTTTATAGACATTTTACGAGCATTCACAACCGCCATATATGGCTAAAAGGTCAGCAGTGAATGGACAAACAAGCTTCTCTTGCCAACGTTAACAGGGTTTTAATAATAGCGGGCTAAAGTAGAGCCAGGAGGAGATGAGGTCACCATTGAATACTTGACCTCCCAGTTAAACATCCTGCAAAATTGCTAGTATTCTTTCTTTGCTTCCAGATGGTGCTTTCCTTGTTGTGGCGTCCTGAAGGTATGTGTTGTATGTGGAAAAAACAACTAGGAGGGTCTTTTTGAGGAAAGCACTGCATGTGTTTGTTAAACGAGTGCTTTGGAGGCTCTAGAAAAAACATGTCTTGTGACCAGAAGTAGCTTCTTATCAATGGGTCAAGTCACTGCTTGTTAGCGCACCTTGTCTGTAGGGATCACATTTGCTGTTTTCCATGACACTCTTGACACATTTTTCAGTGTGTAAACCAGCACAGACGAGCCTGCTTTCCTCCATTCTGCTGTGGGTGTGGGGGGTGTCATGGGGTTGCCATGGTTACGTGTGCAAGAGGCGACCAAGGAGCACCCCACCCCCTCGCCTCTCATTAGAATCCATGTTGTTGATTGGTTGAATCACTCATGCTGCTGGGTTACAAGTGACAGAGCAGCAGCAGAGGTGGAGTGCGATTGCATCTGCCTGCTGTCCGTCACCTCACAACTGAGCCAGTGGCAGCAGGCGGACCTGACCAGGCCAGCCCAGCTCCACCGCAACCAGTAAACGTGTTCTTTGAAGGACGCCTTCCTGGCTCGCTCCACGCCAAGGTGGTGCTGCTGGAGCTTTGAGTGGGATGGAGGGTGAGGAACATGCTCTTGTTGTTATGCTCCTCTACTGCTCTTCTTCTCTGTAGCTTGCCTTCTTCTGCCTTTTCAATTGCGTGTTTTGTTATGCAAGTTGGTGTACAGCACGAGCAGCAGTCAGCTCTTTTATTGCAAAGTAACTTATGTTGTATAATAAAGTAATACATGGATGTAATATTTGTGTGCCGCTAGTTGTTGGCATGTTTTCCACTACAGTACAGAACAATTTGTACAGGCAGGAGTGTCTGCTGTGTTGATTTGGAGCACATGAATTTATCATGAACACTTTCCATTTGTTTTCATTCATACTTAAAGTATGTGTGTGCGTGTGCGCGGTACATCAATGAGAGACATGGAGAGTTGTGTGTGTATGTGTCTTTTGTCATTGCCGTCACAGTGGTGGGCCGCTGGCCATCCTCATCTCAGAAAAGGTCATGTCTCCTGTTGTCCATCGTGACATTTAGTCCTGGATCTGTCTGTTAGAATTTGTCCCTTCAATTCATCACCTTGGCCCCCCCCAACATGCTCGCTGTCTGCTTCCTGGCCATGGTGCTGAATTGACTTTGATACTTTCACTGCTGCTTTGGACCGCATCTCAGAAGAATGCTCCATGCTTGGCTCAATTGTTTTTCTCTAAGTGAGATCCAATCCATGACATTACTGTCACTCAGTAGCATCTGGACTTCCGCCAAGGCCCGACAATTGTAGTCATGTTTGTTTGACTTTATTTTGGTTGGAAAATTGCGAGGTTCTGAGTGATGCTGTTCCACTCCAGTCCTGCTGGACTGTCCACATTTAATAATAGAACGAATCCTCAAAATACAATTTTCGTAATTGTGCACACAGTGTGTTTGCTCCGAGGTGCAGGAAAAGCTTGACAGTCCTGTGATGAAGCTTGAAATGTACTTGAAACCCTTCTCACTCTGATTAATAAACTCTGAAAAGTGAGCATTTGCATCTTTGTAAAAGAAAAATATGGTATTGGATATCATTAAATTGTGTACCTAATGAAGTGGCCAATTAGTGTGTGTGATCATGCCATGCTAATCATCTCCAAAGATGGTCATAATAGAACTGTTGTGACTCAGATGTGTGTCAGATTTAGTCTGATCATATGGGTTGAATACAATGTCAAGTTTTATGTGACAGTTCTGCAATGTGTGCCTTCTTGATAAAGTTTTATGCAAACACACTTGAGGTGTAAACAGCGATTTGTATTCCAGCCTGAGTGACTGGTGTCTTTGGTGGATGTCCTCAGCGCACGTTTCATAGCAGCTGTTGTCGCCAAAGACTCTATTCTGCACCAAGGAGAGGCTCCACTCCACAGTACTCAATGTTTGACAAGCTGCACTCTGTTTGCACACGTGCGCCTGTGTGTGTGTGTGTGTGTGTGTGTGTGCGCGCGCGCGCGGACCAGGCCGGCTGGCTGTCATCTGAGTGGCGTCTTTGTCCCGCCGTCGCCAACACTACTGTGGTAGAATTAGCATGACAGACTCGTTAAGACTGCTAATCTTAACCTTAAAGGAAAACTGCACCTTTTTTTGGAATTTTTTCCATCATTCACAGTCCTTATGTGAAACATGACCACACATCTTTCCCTTTTCCGTGCATTCTAAAGACAGAAAAACAGCTAGCATGTGGAAGCTAACAATGCACGTAACGGGACACACCTATTTCGACTATAAAGCCCGAAAAAAAGCCTCCAAAAAATTGCAATGTTTTATTTGCATAACTGACCTGTATATAAACCAAGCTACAGCCACATTGTAGCAGCTAACGCAAAGCTGGCCTGAGCCGTCTTTTCCAGTTGATTTTGGTTCAGTGGAAAAAAGTTAGTCCCACCACAGGTTTTGTTAGCTCTAACAATTCTTCGTTCGATCATGGAGCAATGTCCTACTCGCCATATACACGAAGCCTTTTCATCAATGTCTATATGCCACTCAATGCAAGAGAAACACTCGATTTCTGTCGGCATGGCTAGGAAAGTGCCACATATACACCACCTAGTCATGCCAGTCCTGACTCTCTCGCCCCCTGACGCTTCACTCTTTCTTCTTGCCCTCTCAGCTTCTAAAACTTGTAGCTCATCCTCTGTATGTTCAGGCTCAAAAAGATAAGGTTTTGGATCCTCATTTGTCCAAAAGTAGTCCTTGGCGGCAGCTCTCACAAAGTCTGCCATGATTAGTAGTTGCAAACAGACGTGCTTTCTATGCTGCTCGTGTTGACAGAAGTACCGTATCTATGAGCTATGTGAAATCAATGCGCCCAGGAAAGAAGTTCTGGTAATGTTTAAAATGATCAAAACACTGTAAGCATTACATGTTACCATCAACAATGTACCGGTCACAGCATGTACAGTATATAAAACCATAAAAAGCTGTAGTCAAAATTTATAGTCAAAATAGGTGTGTCCCAATATGTGCATGATTAATTCCCTCATGCTGACTGATTTTCTCTTTTTAAAACACATAGAAAAAGGAACATAGTAACCTATACCAGATTTGATCGCCAACGACAGGCTTTTATTATTTTATAATTATTTCTCTCACAACAGGCACAATAATAATAATAATAATAATAATAATCCTCATAATAATTACTATTATTAGGATTATTATTATTATTATTACAATTATTATTATGATTATTATGATTATTGTCATCATCATAATGCTGTTGTGGTCGTACTCCAGCTAAAACTCAACTCTGAAGCTCCAATGTCACTTCCCGTCTACACGTCCAGGAAGCATTTATAGAAACACACGCAAGCACAAGTCTTATTTATGGCTTATCTTCTGTGATTATATCTACTATATTGGGTAATATGAGTGTAAAGATGACTATAGGGGTGTTATTTCATGTGTAGAGAGCTCTAATAATGGTAAACATTGTATTTAACATTGTATAAACAGTTGTATAAACAGTTTTTCTATGCTCTAGTTTTGAAAATATTCAGTTTATTAATTTTGAATCCTACTTTGCGGAAATTCACTTATCGCAGTTGGGCCTGGAACCAATTAACCCAGATAAATGAGGGATAACTGTACTCATTTTTAAAAAAGCGACTAGCGACAAATCTAGTCTTTTGGCAACTCTGACATGAAAGGACATATCGCTCTTCTCAACAAGCAGCGGGTGCTGCTGAGTCTCTCCCCCATTTAAAAGCACCCACAGACGGCTCAGTTTTGTTTGTGAAATTAAAAAAAACTATGAAAAGAGACAGAAGAAAACACATTTGTAGTTCTAAAAATATTTGTTTTACTTTTCATGTTATTTACTCACTGTTTGTCACGTGTCTCTACTTCAAGTCAATGTATTGAACACAATGAAGGATCTCACAGAATGAAACCAGGTGGATGGTCAAGAGTGCGAGAGTATTTTAACTCTTTGTGTTCTAAGTGGAGGCTCCGGGGTCGTCTTCTCGCTATTTTTGACCCAAAGTGCATCACTCTGCAGTGCTTTTTGTCGTGTCACATTTGTTTTTGGTGCTAACCTACCATCTTTATTCCTTTTCCAGTAAGCATGTTTCTCAACACCCTGACACCCAAGTTCTATGTGGCTCTGACTGGCACCTCCTCCCTCATATCAGGACTCATTTTGGTAAGACCACACTTTTCACATTTTGTTTCATCAGTCATTTTGTGCTGTATTTTTTTGCCTCGTTTCAACTTTGTTCAGTCAGGAATTGGTATTGCGTTTGTAAATCTCTGACCCAAACAGTCACTATTCAACATCCCTTTGTTTTTTGCACTGCCCTTCAACTTGGGGTGTAACATTGCATGTATTTGTATAACATTTTTCCATACTACATAATACAGCGGCATAGCGATTTCCCACACGAGTGCACATTGAATTAGGGCTGGGCGATATATGAATATTTTTAATAGATTGATATTTGGCCTATAATGGCCTACTTTATGTCAGCGGCTATTTTTAGATACGATTTTTTAATGTGCATCTTACATGAAGCTTTAAAACTTCAAAAAACCTCCTCATATTAAGTATTTTTATAAAACAACATGACATGCATGTCTAAACTCACTTTGCGGGAAAAAATATCGGGATATATATATATATATATCTTATATTGATATTCAACCTAAGCATATCGGGATATGAGTTTTGGTCCACTTCGCCCAGCCCTACATTGAATGAAGGACAGGAAGTGTCTGGCTCGCGTCACGTCTCTACTCATTAAGCAAATAGAGTGCAGCCCAGTTTTTAGCAATCAGGACTCATGGGTAGCGCTCGTTCCAAGGAGAAGCCAAAGCTTGAAAACCGTCTTACGTCGTTAAAGTGTTCTGTTTGGGAACACTTGGCCTTCCAGGTGAAACACGTAAACGTACACAGACAAATGGATAAGATGAAAGTAGTCTGCTGCCATTGTTCAATAGAGATGGGGAATGGGGCTATTAATGCACTTCAGCCAATCAGGAAATTGAATGCACCCCAGTTTTTGCATGATTCGATTTTTGTTGAAAATTTCACCAAAATTTTGCCTCACTTGTTGTGCTTTGCCTCGGCTTTGCTACAGTATCGCACATAACAAACCAATCCACTTTCCCTGTACAGTATCATTCCGCGAAATTATGTGCCCACACAAAGCAACCTACATGTTGCTGACTCACTGTCCGTGCATTTCTTATTGAGCGCTACTGCTAAATAACCTGCCTTGGGGCCAAGCAAAGTTGTGAGTGCCAGCAATGTGATAAAGAAGGTGAGAAACACGATTGAATTCGATCTCTCCAGGATGTACTGGAAGTCTGCATCAACAATGAGTTCCATCACTTTGTCATTCATAATTTATTTGCAGTGTTTTCTGCATGTAAAACTATTATTTTGCTTAAAGTGTATTTTTGTTTGTATTTTTGGGTGTCTGGAACAGGTTAGTTGGATATACATTATTTCCTACGGGAAAAATTGCCTCTGTGTTTTTATGTGTCAATTTTTGTTATTAATTAGTTCTAAAAGGTTCAGTGAAAACGGAGGGACCACTGTACATAGGCTGTGTAAAAACAGTGTAGTGTGCTGCTTCCCTGAATACAGCCAACACAAACACCTCTTTCTTACCTCTTCAGCTTCTGTGTGGCTGCAGACGACTGTGCAGCTTTAAAATAGCTCCTGTCTTAATTAAGTGCACTTCTTCCCTGCAGGCTATTGGCCAATGAGTGTTCACAAGTAGCTTTGCACACGCTCACTGAGATGATTCACAAACGTGGAGGCCAACTGGTTTTCATTGTCCATTTTCATTTGTCTTATTTGTGTGCATCCAGATGGCATGTTAACACTCAGTGTTATTAGCACAGTTGTGTGCTAGCATGTATCATTAGCACTCCTCTGAATACTTTGTTTGCATCTTCATGCAAACATTGCTGCCTCCACGTTGAAAGAGAGTGCACTTAAAGCAAAGTGCTTGTAAGCAGATAGCTCACAAACATGTTTGCTAATGGCGACTGCAGATCTGCTATTAAACACATTAGACTTCCTATCAGGAGGATCATGATGTTCTTTCTTGCTCCTGACATCCAGCGTTTGTATTAATGGACCGTGATTCTCCTCTTGGACTTGGACTGCTTTCATTATAATTCATGACGTGTCTTGTCTCCTCGCAGATCTTTGAGTGGTGGTACTTCAGGAAATATGGGACCTCCTTCATCGAGCAGGTGTCTGTGAGCCACTTGCGCCCCCTACTGGGAGGAGTGGACAGCAGCTCCCCCAGCAACTCCAACACCAGCAACGGGGAGGCGGACTCCAATCGACAAAGTGTGTCGGGTAAGAATAGATAACAGGAACAACATTGGATCAGTGTCTTTTAGTCCAGTGCAGACCACCAGCAACTTTTAGTGTTGGCCCCTCTTTCTTCTGCAGAATGTAAAGTTTGGAGAAACCCGCTGAATTTATTTCGAGGAGCCGAATACAATCGGTGAGTGACAGCAGTGAAACCTCTCGCATCTTTTTTCTTTGTTTTTTTTCCCTCCTCTGGATTCTTTCATGTTCAATCTTATTCATTCTCCTCCTTTGAGATGTTCCTTCTAATCCTGCTCACATGCTTTATTCCTGTCATCTCTCTCTTCCACACATTGATTAATTTCCCTGCTCGTTTCTTTCATGTCTCACGTTGTGATCCTCATTCGTTTTCTTTCTTCTTCATTACTTGATCATCCCTTTTCTCTTCTCCATTATTTGTGTCTTCTCCTCCTTGCACAAAAGTATTGGGACACAATGAATGAATTACTTAGTCATCTTAATGACATGTTGGACAAATGCATGCTTCCACCACAGCTGGGATAGGCTCCAGCTTACCCGTGACCCCAATGAGAACAAGTGGTACAGAAAATGGATGGATTTTGCAGCATATTTTAACCAGAATACAGCTAGACCGTTACTGTAAAAAGGATTTTATTTTAAGTTTCTGGCAAACAGTGGCCTCGGATTTGGAGATGCTGAGTCTCATCCCAGAAGCTTCACACTCAGATGCAAATCGCCCCAGTAAACGCTGAAGGTCACAGCCCGATGAGGCCCTCAGGACCACATCGTCTGCAAATAACAGAGACGAGATCCTAAGGCCACCGAACTGGACTCCCTCGATGCCTTGGCTGCGCCTAGAAATTCTGTCCATGAAAATTATGAACAGAATCGGTGACAAAGGGCAGCCTTGGCGGAATAGGGTGGATTGCTCCCTCCGGGTTGGGAATGAGATCCTGCCCCAGGTGGAGGAGTTCAAGTATCTCGGGGTCTTGTTCACGAGTGAGGGAAGGTTGAAACGTGAGGTCGATAGGCGGATCAGTGCAGCGTCTGCAGTAATGCGATTGCTGTACCGGACCGACATAGACCGATCGATCTATGTTCCCACCCTCACCTATGGTCATGAGCTTTGGGTAGTGACCGAAAGAACAAGATCGCAGATACAAGCGGCTGAAATGAGTTCTTCCGTAGGGTAGCTGGACTCATCCTAAGAGATAGGGTGAGTAGCTTGGTCATCCGGGAGGAGCTCAGAGTAGAGCCGCTGCTCCTTCACATCGAGAGGGGCCAGTTGAGGTAGCTTGGGCATCCAGTCCGGCTGCCTCTCAGATGCCTCCCTTGTGAGGTGTTCCAGGGAAGGCCCTGGGGCAGACCTAGGATACGCTGGACGGATTATGTCTTATAGCTGGCCTGGGAATGCCTTGTGGCCGGGGACCAGGAAGTCTGGGCTTCCCAACTGAGACTGTTGCCCCTGTGACTTGGACCTGGATAAGAGGAGGAAAATGGATGGATGGACGGATGGCAAACAGTGACACTATTTTAAACTCATTCAAAAACACATCTCATGTCTCTCAAGTAGCTCAAATCTGTTAAGTAGAAGCATAACTAAAATAAATATTTAGTGTAGTGTAGTAGGAGTGACGTAATCACCCTGTTTTCTTTTCTCTTCTTCTCTGTCGCTCCAAATTTGCTTAATAACAAGCATCAAAGTCAAATAAATTCTGTATAACCGGGGAATTGTATATCACACTTCTCTCTGGCAGAGTAAATCTGTTGAGCACTTGACGGCATTTAGAGGTACAATTCTATCTGCTTTAAAGGCTGGACAGGACAGGGGTAAAAAAAAAAATAAAATAAAAAACATAGTTGACATATAATAAATAGAAGCGTCACAAGAAACCCAACTCACGAGACGAAACGATGCACGGCATTGGTTCTGCGAGAACAAGACAAGAATTTAACAATGATTTTAAGAAAAAGTGCAATAGAAGAAATATTACTGGACAAACAAACTTTATAATTTAACTAAGTCACAAAACAATGCAGGTGTGTTTAGAAATGAATGTTGTCCCACAGATTGAGACCAAATAAGCCACTATTTTAATATATAATAATAATAATCCATCCATCCATTTTCTATGCCACTCCTCCTCATTAGGGTCGCGGGGGTATGCTGGAGCCTATCCCAACTGACTTCGGGCGACAGGCGACGTACACCCTGGACTGGTCGCCAGCCAATCGCAGGGCACATATAGATAAACAAACATTCACACTCACATTCATACCTGTTGACAATTAACCTTTGGAATGTACACAGAGATGTCCAGCGGAGATTCTAACCAAGATCTTCCATATCTCCTAACTGTGTGGCCAACATGCTAACCACTCGCCACCGTGCGGCCCATTGTTTTCAGAAGGTTTTAAATCCGTTTTTTCTACTGTTGCAACGGGGCCATATCCTTAGCAATGCGATAGGACACCACTTTGTGTTGTGGCAGGAGTTGTGCAGCTAGCATGCAGCTTCACACATTCCTCGTATTGGAGTTTGTGCCAAGTTTTAAGGTGGTGAAAAAGATTATTTTATGGTCTGAATTTGAAGGACCTCCAAATGACAGAGCTACGACAGAGTGTTAGGGCTATATCGATATGAACGATATGGTTGTTTTTGATATCGTGCTTAAAGTAAATATCGATATATTAAAAATATCTATATATCGCCCAGCCCTAGGAACCACCAGTTGAGAATGACTGCTGTTGACATGCATGGAGTCATGTCCTTATTGTTCCTGCTGTGTGTTTATTATTGTGTTGTTCTTCAGGTACACGTGGGTGACGGGCCGAGAGCCGCTGACGTACTACGACATGAACCTGTCGGCGCAGGACCACCAGACCTTCTTCACCTGCGACTCAGACCACCTCCGACCCGCAGACGCCAGTGAGTTCCCCTCGACATGCGCGTGTGGAGGCCACCTTCCCAACACTCAAATTCTTTTTGATGTCCTCTGTGCTCGCCAGTCATGCAGAAGGCATGGAGAGAGAGAAACCCTCAAGCTCGCATCTCAGCCGCACACGAAGCTCTGGAACTGGAAGAGTATGTCCACTTTACTAATTTTGGTAGGATAGATGATAAGAAGGTAGATGATAGGATGGATGATAGGAGGTATAATGGAATGGTGAAGGGATGAATGATGGGAAGGATGAAGTTATGAGTGAGGGCATGGATGCACTGAGGGATCTCGGAGTGTTGAGTGCATCATTCCTGGGGAAGACTTCCTGGTTTTGAAGGCATTAGCGTTTATTTTTAGGAACGATGGAGACTCTGCAGTCAGTTGTTTCTTTTATCAGTCATACTGCAGACTCGCTACAAGGTTTATTTACTTTCTTCTTATGTAAGACTTTATACAAGTGTCAGAGTGCGGAGGCTTCAATCAGCAAAAAACAAGGTGTTTTGTAATTGAGCTGCTAAAGGAGACTTGGCTTAATTCAGGGGTGTCCAAACTTTTTCCACTGAGGGCCACATACTGAAAAATGAAAGGATGCAAGGGCCACTCTGATATTTTGTAAAGCAGGGGTGTCAAACTCGTGCCATGGAGGGCCGAGACACTGCAGGTTTTCTTTCCAGCCAGTCACTAAAGCAGGTGATTTTAATGATCAACACCTTCAGTTTGAGGGAAGGAGCTCATCAATTAAATCACCTGCTGAAGAAACTGGTTGGAGAGAAAACCTGCAGCGTCTCAGCCCTCCAGGGCACGAGTTTGACACATGTTGTAAAGCAATACAAGTAGATATGATAAGCAGTGATATATATTTCACATATAAAACTGCATACTTTGTGATATACAGTATGTTCAAAAGCATATTATTAGTATAAACTTTGGTCTTTTTTTTGCTGGGGTTTTTTCCAACTTTTTTTTTTAAATAATCTTTGTTAAATTTTCTTTTCATAATATTATGACTTTAGCCCCATAACATTTTCACTGTGTTCCCATATTATAACTTTTTTTCCCAACCTAATTTTCCAAAAATTACAACTTTTTTTTGTTTGTTTCGCATAATATATTTTTTCTTTAATATTTCAACTCTGCGCTACTAAAATGACATTATTTTTCCTAATATGAGTTTATGCTTGTAAAATTTACACTTTTTTTCCTCCTTGTTAGAGTACCACTTTTTTGTTTTTGACTTTGTTCTCATAGAATTACAGCTGGTGTTTCCATTTCTGCAGCAAACACAACATGTGTGCTGTGTCACGTAGGGTTGTCAACATCCATATTGACCTGAAAACAGACACACTTTGTAAAAACTAGTATGTAAAACCTTGTCTAACAGCTAATACCACATAAATAAACTGAAAGATCTACAGTTAATCCCATGTGATTAGTATCGGCTGATCTCACTCATGTTGTGTTGTTTCTCATCATATTACAACTTTTAATAAAAGCATCTTCTTCTATTTCAACTTTATGCTACTAAAATTAAGTTATTTTTCCCTCATAGTATAACAACCTTTTCTTGTTAGATTACAGATTACTTTTTTCTGTTAATATTTTGACTTTATTCTTTTAAAATGACTGCTGATTTTTCTGTATTTGCTGTTTTTTTTAGTTTTCTTGTTATATTAATAATTAAAATATATGAAATAAAAAATATATATAATTTTTAGAATGTGTGGCGGGCCACAAATGGTCCCCAGGTGCACTTTGGCCACCACTGTGTTATGTCTGTGCGCTAGACAATCACCACAACGTGTAGAATGCTTATCGCCTTTTACTTCACGCCGCACTTTACAATAACAATTACACTTGACGGCCAAACCTTACAGTAACTCATAACAGCCCACACACCCATGTATGAACATAACACACTGGCTTTATTTAATGTACTAATATGCTAGCATGCTGACAACAGTACACAGCAGCAGTGTTCCCTCTAAGATGCGCGCTTGCGCAATCCCACACTGCTCTCGAGCTCTCTGCGCACCGCAAAACCATGCTGCACATAACCTGAACTGTAAATGAAATAAACACATAACAATTGATTCTGTACCATTTTGTGACACAACACAGTAAGTGACAGGGAACAACAACAAGCGGTAACATATAACACAATGACGAGCGCTGTCCAGTCAATGATAACATCCTGTTTGCACGTATTCACTGTCACAGCCAATCAATTCATTAACAGCGCATTACGTAGTACATGCCGCTGTTTTGCAGGTTAGCATATAGCTAATGCTGCTTGCTAACCCTGTTTTATGGCGAAACAAACGGGCAGTGCAACAGCGCTGTGGGAGAGGCTCCAGCATACCCCCGCGACCCTGGTGAGGATAAGCGTCATAGAAAATGCACGGCTGTCCCGAGTATGTTCAAACAGAAGAACAAAGGGTGAAACTGTGAGAAAGGGCTGCTTTTTTAAAACATGCTGCAAAGCCAAAGTAGCAAGCCAGTTTTCTGAGTGAAAAGTGTGGACTGAATGTGTGGCGTAACTGCATGTTTTACTTTACTTTCACTTTATTTTGATGGCTGACGTAGGAAGTGTTATGTTGAGTTTGTGTTGCAGAAGGGACCGAAAGCTCGGTTGAGAGTTAATTTTATTATTTCTTAATTGACACAAATGTAAACATATACAACAAACATGGCATCAATTTCAAGTACATTTTCTGCTTTAAAACAGTGAAAGTCAAATAAGGAAATTAAAGTATACCTATTTAACAATATAAATGGAAAACAAGTAAATGAATTGAAAATAAAGTAATAAACTAGGGGTTTCCTACAAGATTCAGATGGTTAATTGTATGAGACCATGGCTTCTTTTGTCTGAGGTTTAGAATGAAGAAAGCTACATTGGGGAATCCTCCTTGCTGTCTGTTTGAAACCACTCATATACAAAATATGACAGAATGGAAGTTCTCAGGTTTTGGACAGGTCCGGTACTACAGTGTGCACGTCAGGTCGTTTTTGTGTATGCTCAGATACTTGAAAAATGAGGGGGAACATTGCACAGCAGTGATCTAATCTGGATGTAGCATTAGCATGGACTGCTGTTTGCATCTACGTGGGTCCTGTTTGACGCTTATAGTCGCTGGGTGTATGGGCTACAACAGCAAATAACCACCGGGGGTTTCTAATTAGCAGCTGTGGCTGTAGTCGAAGTCCTGATGCAATTGTTATTAACCCCAAGATGGCAGTAGCTGCATTTGAAGTATCATGAGTGGTCAGCAACCATCAGCTTTAAACCATGCGCTTTAAAATGTTGGTATGTTTTATCGTGTTGTTGTTTGTGTTTTTGCATGACAGCTGTGCGACGGCCTACATCCTGCTGGCCGAGGAAGAGGCCACCACCATCATGGAGGCCGAGCGCTTGTTCAAGCAGGCACTGAAAGCCGGAGAAGGTTGTTACCGGCGAAGTCAGCAGCTGCAACACCACAGCACACAGTACGAGGCCCAGCACAGTGAGTAGCACCACGCATGCCTGACATGTTGTTGTCCTTCAGACATGTTGTCATCAACCTTGGTGTGTTATTAAAGCACATGCACCCCCCCAGGAAGAGACACCAATGTGTTGGTGTACATCAAGAGGAGACTGGCCATGTGCTCCAGGAAGCTTGGCCGCACGAGAGAGGCTGTGAAAATGATGAGAGATGTAAGTGTCACACATGTGTGCGCGCGCACACACACACACATACACACACAAATGTCTGCTGACTGTGCACGTGTGGCCCCCTGTCTGCTATTACATGTAACAACAGTTGTGTGTTTTCCAGTTAATGAAGGAGTTCCCTCTCCTCAGTATGTTCAACATCCATGAAAACCTGCTGGAGTCATTACTGGAGCTTCAAAACTACGCTGACGTCCAGGCCGTGCTGGCCAAGTACGACGGTACGAGCACACATGAAAATTCCCATCATGCAGCTCTTCGTGTGTCATTGTGCACATTGATGTACAAAAAGGAGCAGATGCCTTCAAGCTGTGAAACTGAACCTGCCTCCCGCCTCCCCACCCAACCTGACTGTCTTTTGTGCCCCCCTCACAGATATCAGCTTACCAAAATCAGCAACAATATGCTACACAGCTGCTTTGCTCAAAGCCAGGGCTGTCTCTGACAAGTGAGTCATACCTTTTTACTCTACAATAATACTACACTACACAACTCTACATTACACACTATACTACATTACACACTACATGACACATTACATTTCACAACACTGTGCTACATACAGTACATGACACTACACTATATGACACACTATAGTACATGACACTACACTACATGATACACCCATACTATATGACACAACACTACATGATACACCCATACTACATGACACACCACTACATGGCACACTATACTACATAACACAACACTACATGACACACTATACTACATGACACACTACATGATACACTATACTACATGACACAACACTACATGGCACACTATACTACATAACACAACACTACATGACACACTATACTACATGACACACTACATGATACACTATACTACATGACACTACACTCCATGACACACTATACTACATGACACTACACTCCATAACACACTATAGTACATGACACTACACTCCATGATACACCCATACTACATGACACTACACTACATGACGCACTATACTACATGACACAACACTACATGAAACACTATACTACATGACACAACACTACATGACGCACTATAGTACATGACACTACACTACATGATACACTATACTACATGACACTACACTACATGAAACACTATACTACATGACACAACACTACATGACGCACTATACTACATGACACAACACTACATGAAACACTATACTACATGACACAACACTACATGACGCACTATAGTACATGACACTACACTCCATGACACACTATACTACATGACACTACAATACATGACACACTATACTACATGACACTACACTGCATGATACACTATACTACATGACACTACACTACATGAAACACTGTACTACATGACACTACACTACATGACACACTATACTACATGACACTACACTACATGATACACTATACTACATGACACTACACTACATGAAACACTATACTACATGACACACTATACTACATGACACTACACTACATGACGCACTATAGTACATGACACAACACTACATGACGCACTATAGTACATGACACTACACTCCATGACACACTATACTACATGACACTACACTACATGACACACTATACTACATGACACTACACTACCTGAAACACTATACTACATGACACTACACTACATGATACACTACACTACATGATACACTATACTACATGACACACTACTAGGGGTGTCACAAGGCAGCCAATTCACGAGACGAAGTGGTGCACGGATTGGGTCCACGAGAATGAGTAATAATAAGTAATACAGTCAAACTTGTCTATAGCGGCCACTAGAGGGAGTCTGCAAAAGTGGCCGCTATAGACAGGTGGCCTCTATAGACAGGTTGGCGTCCAGTTTGAATGTTGACCAGTAGAGGGAAAAAAAGGGGGGGGGGATAGTAATAATGTTGACCAGTAGATGGCACTGCGGACTGCGGATAAAAGTTGTACAGCACTACTAGGCTTGTTATTATCATGGTTCATGGTTTTAATCCTGAACATGCATGAGTCAAACAGTAGCACATCACATAGTACAATTCACAATTTTGCATGTCCAAAAAGGAGTAGGAAGAAGCAAAGCTTATTTAATCCTACCCCTCATCAGTTTCACATCAGTTGCAATACATTTATTCACCTCTTGTTCTTTCAAGTGTACTTTGTAGGTCTACATGACAATGTAGTGCAATCATAGCCAAGGTTTTTACTTACTAAAAGGAAGCTAGAGGCTTAATAATAACTGATAGAATATATCCACGACCCACAGAACAAAGCTGTGCTAGTAATGTCTTACGCTTGTTATTTATATTTTACTTTTTATACAGCAGTGTCATTATAGCTTTAGTTCATCAGAAAGTGACGGGAAGTGACGGTGGGCGTCCCGAGCAGGAGAGCTAGGCTCAGTGCTAGCTGTGAGTTTCAAGAGAGTTGGGAAGTGTGTTTATGTTGGCGTGGATGTAAAGTCCTGCAGTGTTCTCCGCTGTTAATAAAGCCATTAAAGTGCATCGGCGACGTGAGTCTCTCCTTCCCCACAACAAGCGGCATTACAGTATTGACCAGTGCACACCAGGAAATAAACGGTGTCATTTCTTACAGGCATTGGCTGGACAGCTATGTAGTGAGGCTTGTTGAACCTTTGCCTTGTGGGCAAGCAGGAAGGAGAGACGATGCTGAGAGATGTGTGTGTGTTCTGAGCTGCTGTCTGGTGGCCGCGTTCAATAAATAAAGTTGGCAGAAGCAACAGGAGAAGTTTCCTTCTTTGCTTCGGAGCTGAATAACACTGACAAGTTAACAGACTAGTAGCGAACGGAAAAGAAGACGGCTTTTTTGTGTTGAATACAGAAGATGAGGACTTTGATGGATTTGTGGATGAGGATTGATGAAAAATAACGAGAGTACATTCTAAAATACTTCAGTTAAGTACAACCGAACTCAGTTTTGCTCCCACTGCCGCATGCATGCTAGCGTATGTTTTTTTTTATTGTAGTGTCGCTGGGAGCACGTCCTGTTCCCAGCCTTCTTTGCGGTAATGTTTTGGTGCAAATGCTCTTAAAGTTACATGTTTGACCAGGAAATAGCAAGCTCAAAAGAAGACGGCTTTTTTATGTGGAACAACTGACAGTTTGTGTGGATCTTGTGAATGATTGTGACTGAGCTAGGACTCAGTAATTAAAGTCTACACACGACGGCTTCATTGATTGAAAAACAAAACTTTTTCGTGCATGAAGTTTCTACTTGAGTCGGTAATTTGGCCGCTATATGCAGTCAGATATTGACCAAGGGAGACAAAATGGGTGGCCGCTGGCCGCGTTGGACAGGTGACTGCTATACACAGGGTCTATAACATGTAAATTTGCTGCGGGGGATTTTCAGTGGCTGCTATAGGCAGGTGGCCGTTCTACAAAGGTGGCCATTAAGACAGGTTTGACTGTATATTGTATGAATGGCTATACAGTGTGTTTATGTTGACAAGAGGTCTCACTCCGTTGTTCTATGACGCTTGTAGGTGCTGAACCAATGCGAGAGATGCATGCGCATGGCAATATACGGAGGCCAGCAAAATGATCAAGTTCATTTTTATTTATTGTGTGATTATTTATTTGTAATTGCGAGGAGAAATCTTGTCACATTTTAATCTATCTCGCAAAATCTTGTGACACCCTTACACACTATCCTACATGACACACTACGACACTACTTTATGTTAACTACATGACATCACACTGCACCACAGTACAGTATGTGACACTCCACTATGCTACATGACACACTACACAATATTACATGACACTACATTACATTACACTACATGACACACGACACTATATTACATGACATTACACTACATTACATTACACTACATGACACACTACACTATATTACATGACATTACATTACACTACATGACACACTACACCGTATTACATGACACTACACTACATTACATTACACTACATGACACACTACACCATATTACATGACACTACACTACATTACATTACACTACATGACACACTACACCGTATTACGTGACACTACACTACATGACATTACACTACATGACACACTACACCATATTACATGACACTACACTACATTACATTACACTACATGACACACTACACCGTATTACGTGACACTACACTACATGACATTACACTACATGACACACTACACCGTATTACATGACACTACACTACATGACATTACACTACATGACACACTACACCATATTACATGACACTACATTACATGACATGACACTTCAGTGTAGAATATTCCACAAGCAGTCATTAATTGTAATCAATTGAAATGGTTTATGGAGAATATTTGTAATAATAATTGTGTAAAAATTCTATTTATTTAAAATGTTTCTACATGTTCTCACATCTACACAAGTGGGTTTTTATTTTGAGTATATTTTTGTATACTAATTGCTTAAAAAAAAATCAGAACAAATGCCAAAAAATACAAAAGAATTTGTAAATGCGGTGGGAATGTTGGTGAGAAAGTGTCATTTCATGTACTTGAAATGCTGAGTGAGGAGATCTCATCAGATGAATATAATTTAAGATGAGAATTAGAATTTGGGATCTGTTCTTCCAACCTTTCTTGACAATGTTCTCATGTGAATGCGTTTGTGTGTAGGTTCTCTCCAGAGGCGGCGTCCAGACGAGGTCTGAGCACAGCAGAGATGAACGCAGTAGAAGCCATTCACAGAGCAGTGGAGTTCAACCCTCATGTGCCCAAGGTGAGACACACAGACAAACAGATGTTGGTCACATGACTTCGCTCCCTGACTGTCACGTGTCTTCTTCTCCTGGCGGTCATGTGATGACCAGTACCTGCTGGAGATGAAGAGTCTGATTCTTCCTCCAGAGCACATCCTGAAGAGAGGCGACAGCGAGGCCATTGCCTACGCCTTCTTTCACCTGCAGCACTGGAAGAGAGTGGAGGGGGCGCTCAACCTGCTGCACTGCACCTGGGAGGGCAGTGAGTACACATATGCACAGTGTTGTGTTGAATATTCATTGTAAAACATGCTGGCATACATGTAATACAGATTAGGGATGTCCCGATCCACATTTTTTGGCTTCTGATCCAATCTGGTACCCATCCTTTTTTAAAATAGCACTTTAAAGCATTAAAAATAACGCAACCAAAGTATTTCTGAATTGACTTCTGTATTATTGCGTATTCGACGCAATAGTAATTTATTGACGGTCTCTAGTATAAACAACCAGCGGTTAGGGCAGCACTTCCCTTGTGGGCTCCCCGCACAATGACACAGCAGTCCTGGCACAGTGAAGGGAAACTACCGCTGTAGCTACGGAGCAGAATATCCAACGTCCAACGTGAAACTAACTTCACCACGGACTAGTCTGCATGGTGGTGTTGCGTTTTCTTCTTCTTGCGGGTGGCAGGAGTAGAGTGGCAACCAGCTTTGAGGTGCATTACCACACCTACCATGTTGGAGTGTGTCCCAGAGTTACCAACATTATGCGGCGCCCGGGTTTGCCCGTTCTCGTGGCGGAAGCCGATATTATCCGATCTTTAAAATACAGCAGATCGCCATCCCTAATACAGATAAACTCAAGTTTCATAATGATTACACAAATGATCCAGGACTTGTGGACAATTAGTTCTGCTTGATAGCAGCTACAGTATTTGCAGTCTTTCAAGCAATCTTGATGCTATTTTCCACACACGTGTTTGTCAGTCCCCTAGAAGCATGTACCACATTTCATGGTGATTGGGATAAATCAGAATCAGCTTTATTGACGAAGTATGCTTACACAAACAAGGAAGTTGACTCTAGGGAAAAGTTAGAGTTGTGTGAGAAATGTCAAGTTAATCTGACATTGGAGTTTATTGACAGCGCCACATTGTGGTGTATTTGACATTAAAGTAATAGAACAGGCAACAAAGTAGGAGTAGAATTTAGACATGACACACAGTATATGATTTGTATTTATGTCTTGTCATGTGTGTAGCATTCAGAATGATCCCATATCCTCTGGAGAAGGGTCACCTCTTCTACCCCTATCCCATCTGCACAGAGACAGCAGACAGAGAGCTGCTACCCAGTAAGGCACACACACACATCCTACACAAGTAGCAATGTTATCATTTACCACTTACTCCATCCACTTTCTGTCATGTGACAACATTGCTGTATGACTGAAAGGTTTTGCTCCAAGCTAATATTGTGCTGCGTGCGTGTGTGTGTGTGTGTGTGTGTCACGCATGGAAGCAGTGTTCCACGAGGTGTCAGTGTATCCCAAAAAGGAGCTTCCCTTCTTCATCCTCTTTACGGCCGGCCTCTGCTCGTTCACCGCCATGCTCGCTCTGCTCACACACCAGTTTCCTGAACTCATGGGAGTCTTTGCCAAAGCCGTGAGTATACACATACACACACACACACACACACACACACACACACACACACACACACACACACACACACACACACTTTGTTTTCATGTTCTCCCAGAGGGGAGCTCTTAAGGTTCAACACAGCCCAGGACGTCGTTTTCTTTTTCACAACAAGATTGTAATGAAGAATGTGAATAGGAATAAACTGTTGTGTTAATAGTATAAAATGGGTATGGTAATGTGTCTTCTTACTTCACCTAACTTCCTGTCCATATCCTCCTTCTCTTGTTGGTGTCTCTGTGGACTTTCAGTTCCTGAGCACGCTGTTTGCTCCTCTCAACTTTATCATGGAGAAGGTGGAGAGCATCCTGCCGTCCAGCCTGTGGCACCAGCTGACCCGCATCTGACAGACTCTCACCTGGATGGACTCTCATTTCGGAAAGCAAACACCGGCCTTGGTGCTCACGTGGGGACTCGTTCCAGTGAAGTGACGAGGGGGTGTGGATAAACAAATGGACTTTATTTGACATGTTTGGGGGATTTTTTTGAGGGGAGGCAATTATTTAAAAGTTGTTTGTTGTACAAAAGTTGCCATCATTACAAAAAGTGAAGACAAAAAAAAACAATAAAGAACTTTTCGTGTATGACTGCATGCCACCTGACATTTAAGTGATGCATCTGATTGTTTCAGCAGATAGGAAGTGGGCGTGGTCTTGTCAAGAGTCTCCAATCAGGACATGCCTCTTTCCACACCTGCTGTGATTTCCTCTCTCCAGATGCCAAGATGATGTTAGTGTTCTCCTCATGTGGTCTTTTTACTGTCACTCAGGCAGAACAGGAGCTGGATGTCCAGGTTCTACACACTAACATCACACCAGGTGACTGACAGCTGACACTTGCTAACAAGAAGCTGCACTTGTTCTGCCTTTTTTCAGATGTGTAGTTGAGTAAGCCTTAAAGAGCCAAATGAGCTTTTCAACAACAAAAATTTGCACTAATTACTTGGAAGTCGTCACCATCTTGGCAGTGACAAATGTGCAGATTCTTTCAATTTGAAGAGCATGGCATAGCCACTTGACAATAAATGGGGGTGTTGTCTTGAAGCACTGCTATACAACACCACCTGGTGGTGAGCCGAGGATACATCTTCATGATGAAGACCATGGAGTTGAGAAACGGCTAACAGCAGCAGGTGGTCTCCTGCTGGCCACTTCAAAGACCAGGGAGGCCATGTCCACTTCCTTATACAGCAGGAGTCTCAATGTTGCAGCAACCTCAGGCGCTCGGTGTCCTGTGACGATCAAGACTGAGGTCACGTGTGACCTTTGCAGGTGAGCACGTCTACCACCTGGTGGCAGTCTCTGCACCGCACAGCGCAGCACCAGTGGAACTTGCACTCGCACTGGGCGCTGCGGCTGACCCGTGACGTGTCGTAGCCCCGCCCACAGCACATGACCTCACAGCCGTCGGCACCACGGGAAGTGCGGTTGCAGACACGCCCAGCTGTGCCCATCGAGCCTGAAGAAACAAGAACAAGTCAGTAGTCACATGACCTATTGTAATCAGTTCACGAGATGAGACGATACACAAGGGTCAACAAGAACGAGACAACATTACTTTGAAGAAAAGTATAAATAACAAATGACAATACATTGCCATCTAACTCATTTCTACTACGTTACACTTTGCTGCGCTCTGTGTGTATGCTAGCAGCCCTGCCTCCACCCACTGAGACAAAGAGACTGACAAAAGGGCTCACTGCGTTCATTCCATTCTATGGAACAAACATGCCAAGGTGCTGAAACCTCTTCCGGCCTATTTGGAGGTGAGGGACGAGGAAAGCGGACACGGATGCACGTGGCAATATATTGAGTTAAGTTCATTTTCATTTATTGTGTGATTATTAATGATTGTCCCAGGCCTAGTGCCCACGAACAAACAATCTTCTCACATTTTAATCTCACGAGATCTTGTGATGCCCCCAACATTACATGAACTTTATAGACTTTTCATTGCCGCATGTCTGCGGGTCAGTGAATGCATCATGCAACAAAGTCGGAACTAGGTCTCAAACTAATGATTATATTAATAATCAATTAATCGGGCGATTATTTTTTCGATGAATGGGGGGGGGAACATTTTTAATTTCCACCTCTTAACAGCAATCCCTTTAAGAATGCATGAATGCACTTTTTCCCTCCCCAAATTGCAGCAAAGAGGGCGAGGAAGAGGAAGTAGAGAAGTATAAACAATCAACTGACACTCTACTGCAAATCAACAAGTTGCTGGCAGACTGCTACATGTGCATCACCAATAAATAAGAAATAGCAAATAAACTTTATGGGCAGGCTTTGTGTTTAGTGTTTGTGTTAAGTTAAAATGTAAAATTTCAAATCTCCCCATGAATCATTTTGATGTTTAGATCCTGCAAAATATATCATTTTTTTTAAAGGTCGTGTGGCTAACCTGACTCCTGGTCTGCTATGCAGAAGTCGGGCGAGTCCTCCGAGTAGACCAGCTGGTTCTTGCTGGGTCGTTTCAAGTGTGTGCCTGTAAGGCGCATGAAGCCGGTGCCATATTGGTTGACTGCCACGTGCACGGCGGCGTCGTACTTCCTGCGCAGGTGATCGCCGGTGCGTCTGAAGTCGGCCAAGGCGAGCCAACAGGTGCGCAGGCTGCACGAGCCGCTGACGCCGTGACATTTACACTCCAGCGTCATGAAGCGCTTCACTGCCTGGAAACGAGAAACAGGATCAGGGAAGCAGGAGTGATGGAAGCAGCCCGTCACCGCCTCACCTTCCTGCCGACACGGTTGTTGTGCAGGTTCATGAGGGCACGGGCGTCGCGCTCCTTCCGCTCTTTGGCATCCACGAAGGCCCGGCTGAAGCGTGTGGCGTGTTCCACGTGGTCGCTGCAGCCGCCCCACGCGAAGGTGCCCTGGCTGTCCCGCCACGAGCCCGTCCTGTTGGGGTCGCATGAGCATGCGTCCAGCTCGCCACGGCTGCAGGCCCGCGCTACTGTGTAGACCACACCGGCTGACGAGATGGCGTAAATGAAGGCCACCTCACGATTGCCTGAGGGGGCAAGACAAAAAGATTTTTATTAACAACACGGAAATGGTAATAGCAATCATGCTAACAGCTAAGATGCTAGACTGTGTGGATATCTTGTGATAACATGGGAACATTTCTTGCCTCAATAGACGGTTGCTAAAGTGCTAAATGTCATGATATGCAACATGAACAAGACATTTCCAGGAGTGACTGGACAGCACCCGACCCTGACATGATTCACACCTGGCGGCACAAATGAACCAGCTGCAAACGTTAGGAACCCAGCCAGAATGGCTAACACAAGGTCAGACAGCTCATCATGAAGGACCCCCACAAGGGAACGGTACCATCAAACTACCACTAGGCACCACGTGGAAGCCCCTATCAGACATCATAGCGGCCACAGTGAATAGCATATGGATCAACACATGAGCAGAGCACCAGATAGGAGGTCCTTCCCCAGGTGGAGGAGTTCAAGTATCTCAGGGTCTTGTTCCTGAGTGAGGGAAGGTTGGCTGTGTGAGGTCGACAGGCGGATCGCCGCAGCATCTGCAATAATGCGGTCGCTTTACCGGACCATCATGGTGAAGAGAGAGCTGAGCCAGAAGGCAAAGTTGATCTATGTTCCCACCCTCACCTATAGTCATGAGCTTTGGGTCATGATGGAAAGAACAAGATTGTGGATACAAGCGGCTGAAATGAGTTTCCTCCGTAGGGTGGCTGGACTCATCCTAAGAGAAAGGGTGAGGAGCTCGGTCATCTGGGAGGGAGTCAGAGTAGAGCCATTGCTCCTTCACATGGAGAGGAGCCAGTGAAGGTGGCTTGGGCATCTAGTCGGGATGCCTCTCTGGTGAACTGCCCAGCAGGGAGAAGGCCCCAGGGCAGACCTAGGACACGCTGGAGGGATTTATGGGGATTTATTTTATTTATCATCACCAGGGGATCCAAACACCAGCTACTGGTTGACAGAAGCACCAACCTGTTTAGAATAGAAGCACCAACCTGTGCACTGCCAAGAAAGCCTAGAACTCAAAGCCACACACCGATTCTGGAGAGCCTGGAACTGTATAGGACCAACAGGACGCCAAGAACCTTCATCAAGAAGGCCCCAAATTAGCATCAAATGTGGCATACTCCATGGAGATGCTCTGTCTCCGCTGCTGTTCTGCATAGGCCTGAACTCGGTCAGTCAGATAACCAAGAGTGGCTTTGGGTATGCATTCCAAAGTAGAACAACACTCAGCCTTCACAGAGCCAAAACAAAATGTTTGACGAAAAAAAAAATTGTCAGAGAGAAAATGCAGGCCCGGAATTACGTGCAAAGTATTTGAATTTATTCACAGTTCTTTCACATTGGAATAAAAAATACTTAGCCTAAGAAAACACACCAGAAGCCTCTCTCTATTGTGAACTAATCTTTGTTTGCAACTGTACATACGTAATAAAAAATACTGGCGAACATCATAATAAAAAAAACAATTCTACAGCCATCGCCTTTGCTGTGGGCTTCCGTTAAGTTTTCTCCACTGCTATGCTCCGCTGTGCACACCACACTAGCTGGTTGTGCTCCATCAACTCTGACCAGGCTGCAGACGTACTTTGGTTCCATTTTGTAGTTATGTTATATAGTCTTCAAAAATCAAAACATTTCAAAATGAGACTGAGGTTTATGTATTTGTTTTATATAAAAGTCACATTAATACATTTTTGAAACCTTTCAAAATCGTATTTAAAAAGGGATAGTTGTATGACATCTCCATCAGCAGTGTACTGCATCAACTGTGACTGGTTGTTTTTTGGTGTTGAGGAAAGTAGTTGGGTAGTTGGTGGGAAGTAAAGCGTTTTGCTTAAGTGTGTTCAAAAGAGTATTATTTAAAATCACCCAACCGTTGTCCACGAAAAAGTCAGACCTCACAATCGATCTGCGTTATTTGCTCCCCCTTTGTATCACTACATTCTGCTGCCTGCGTATGTGTTCCACAGTGTTTACATGTGCGGATGACTACCGCTGCGACGCAAGAGGGTTAAAGTGAGAGTTACAGTGGTATTATCACAAATGAAAATATCTACAAAATGATGCAGACTTGTAATTATCTGGGCTGCAACAACAAAATGATGTCTGCATTGCCCTACTTTGGCTTCTTGTCATATTGGCTATAAAGTGGGAACCAAAGTGGCCAGGATGAAACGGCTTTGTGTGGGTAGTGCACACTTCAGCGAAGTGTGCACTACCCACACGGCGAGGACAAAGGAAGACACGTTTTGTGAAAAGTCCTGCTTTTCCAGCACCCCAGGTAAAAACTAGCTATACTAGCTAATTAGATGCCGCCTATACACCTTGTTTACAAGGTTTACAGGCTATCAAGAATCAACTAGTAATGTTGTGTGCAACAAATCACCAAAGGTCATATTACCAGTGAAGCCGCTACATAACATAACATAATTACAGTGCTCCCTCGCTGCATCACGGTTCACCCTTCGCAGATTCACTGTTTCGCAGATTTTTTAAAGTGCAATTTTGCTTCTTTTTTTTTTTTTTTTTACAGCGTTTGAACACACATTGTGTTCTGAGTCCTTGTGGTGTACAGTATTAGAGCGATCTATCGGTGCTCTATTGTGTCTGTTATTGTATTTACTACTGCTACCAGTAGAGGGTGTTGTATACTCATGTTGAAGACGTGCAGCTCCACCTGTCTCAGTGTGGTTACTGACTGTACGAGCACATTAGGAACCCACAGTAGACAATAGCCGGCTAAATATAGAGCCACAACAGTCCTTATTGGTTAAGGGAGAACCCGCCCATTGTGTTCTGCGTCCTGATTGGCTGTAGACCATTCTCAATCAATGTCCTTTGTGCCGTCGCCAGCTAACTGCATGGGCTGCTTGCGAACCGCCAATAAACAATAGAAGAAGAAGCAGCAGCTAACCGGCTAAATGAAACTTCGGTTCAAGTTGAAATAAAGAAAAAATACATTATTGTTTAAAAAAGATCAAAAATAGCATGGGAATAAAGTTAGAATTACGAGAAGAAGAAAATTTACAAAAGGAAAGCTGAAATGAAATAGTTGGAAAATTAAAAAAACAGCAGAAATGGAAAAAAACAGCTGTAATTTTACAGGAATAAAGTCCAAATATTAAGAAAAAAGTCATAATCAAATGAAGAACAAAAGTTGCAATTTTGCAAGAACAAACTCTTATTATTATGGAAAAAAACATCATTTTTAGTAGCATTTCACCTATATTACAAAGGTGAAATGCAGTTTTTTGCTTCTTAGCATATCTCTATGTGTTGATTTATAAAATATCAAAGTGGCCCTTGCATCCTTTCATTTTTCAGCATGTGGCCCTTGCTGGAAAAAGTTTGGACACCCCTGTAGTAGATTGATTATTAAAATTCAAACGAAATTTAAACTTTGAGAGTGTTTAAAATGTGACAAAATGTTAATGCCTGTCTGAGAAAGTGTATAAATTGTATTGTGAGGGGTTTTACAGCCTTATAACATAACTGTAAACAAAGTTGGCTACTTCGTGGAATTCACTTATTGTGGGTTGTTTTGGGAACCTATCCCACACGATAAACGAGGGAACGCTGTATGATGACTGTGTCTGTTATTATTATCATTGTCAGGTATGTGGGAGTGTGGTCATCCCCACATTTCTATGCTTCCATTCAAAATATATAGGTTAGCTGTATGTGACTTTAAAAAACCTGACATACATGTCCAGTGTCATTTGCAAATCAAATATATATATTAGGGCTGTCAAAGTTAACGCGTTAATGGGCGTTTCCTTTAACGGCACTAATTTTTTTTTTTTACCCGTGATTAAACGTACGCACATCCTGTTTGACCCTCGGCACACACTGTAGTTTGAGGAAACGCACTGGCATGGCAGCTGATGCAAAGCCAGAAGTGGGAACAAACATAGAGCACAAATGGGCAAAGAAAAGGGTATTTTGAATGGTACGTTTAGCTTCACAGTCCTGGCAGATGCCTCTCTCGACAAGACCAAAGCGTTGCAGTGAGTCGAGTTGTCAAGAAGTACGTCGTCTGGAAGAAGAGGGACGTTACCAGTGCACTGCAGATGTGTTTGTTTTTGTTTTTTTAGATGCAAGCCATCTCTCGATGGATTTTTGCTTTGAACGGCGAGCTAAAATTTGGGTAGGAGCTACTAGTTACGGGCAGGCATAGCCGAGGACAGCTATTTGGCGGCTTGTGTCAATGACAGTGGATCTAAATAGCATTAGCTCTCGCTAGCATTAGTAACTTACGTACATTATAGCATCTGATTTATGTTATTTATGTATTGTGCAAAATCAAATCAAACATCAAATTAAAAGCACTAAATGAATACAGAGCCACCATACGCCTGTACAAGCCTGCAGGACCTGTTTTTTTTCCCCAGACAGGTGCACCAACAAATATGTACATTAGCACGCAATAAGGTCATCAAATCTTGCCTTTACGCATGCCCACATGACATCAGCATTTGGGACCAAATATGAGGTGAAAGAAAAAACAGAAAAATACAAAATACAGTTAAGTAGCCTTATCTGTGCATCGTGGGAGAAGATGCATTGCAAAGTTAAATGGTGCATTCAAGGACCGTGGAACAAGTCGCTGGTCACATTAAACATGCAAAGATTGTGGGATTTTTATATTATTTTTTTAATAAAACAATAGCCCATATTCCCGACTTTTTTTTTATCTCTTCACAAAAAAAAAATTGATGTAGTTTCGGGTTTCAAATTTTTGTGTGTGTGTGTTTTGTTTTTTTTTTAAATCACGGCACCTGAATTTTTCCCATGGCCCACTGGTTACAGACCCCTTGGGGTTATGATGTGCTCTTTTACACATTTGAAAATACTGTAAGAATGACACTTTTATACAATTGGCTTCTTTATTTTATAATGTAAGATTAACATCTACATCGACAAATGTAATCGTTGAATCATATCAAATTGAATCATATCATTTGTACACTGTATCGAATTGTTCTGTGTTTATATCTTATATACTGTATATTTGTATATATTTGTACTTCCCCCCCCCCCCCTGCTGTGGGATAAAGTACAAATACATATCCTTACCCTAATGTGTGTATGTATGTGTGTATATATATATATATATATATATATATATATATATATATATATATATATATATATATATGTATATGTGTATATATATATATATACTGTATATATATATATATATATATATATATATATATACACACACACACACACATATATACACACACACAAAATGTATACATACACTTTAAATAATTGTAAAGTAGGTCTAAATTATAATTTGTTAAATTTTCAAAATCTAATAGAATTTACAAACATCATTTTATTCTTTTGTCACTGCCTATTCTCAAACTGACATCCGTTCTGGTCCAGACACTACTGACAACGCGAACCACTGCAATTGCACACATCACGAATGGATTCATTTGGAGTCTTTGTAATGCCTTCTATTATGAAAGTTTGTGAAATGTCACTGTGGAGGAGCGATTGCAATACAGTCAACTACAGTACACTGTGAGCGTGTATGTGTGCACATTTGTCTTAACGCATCGACGCACCCCAAATGCAAATGTTGAGGACGGATAACATTACAGTTGCGCCTCCCTCGCCCCCACCCCCAAAACTGTAAACCTACAGGGAAACACTGAATTCTGATGTAATTGTTAGAAATGAGCCATCTGATTTTGACAGTCGGGAGCTTGTCATCATAAAGCTGTGTGAACATTGTGGCATTGTAGGAGCTGGGGAGTGGAGGGATTGTCAGGCTGGGAGGTCCAAATACCACACGGCTGATTAGAGGTTCAGACGTGAGACGCTAATAAGTGGAAGGATCAAATCTCAGGGCATGGGAGAGCTGCTCTTAATAGTGATATTAACATTAATAATAAGAACATTAGGACTCATTATAAGGCAAAACAATTGACAGATTCAGCCATGTTGTGTTGAAAGCAATTGTGCATGAGTAAATAACATTTTCAATCTAAATACACTAAGTCCCCAACTAACAAACACAATTGGTTCCAGACGACCGTTCTTAAGTCGAATCGTTCTTAAGTAGGGGAAAAGGTAATATTACCAGTTATATAGGTACTACATGTACGTGTATACATATACAGTATATGCGTATGTATGTAATAATGAGTTTGGATGTAGTAGTAATATTAAACGAAGATAATTAATAAAAAAACAATAATAAAAATGATATAATAATACATAATGATAAATGTTTACCTTTGAAGAGTGGTCGAGCATACGTCGTTAGTGGTGGAGGAGGAGGCGGAGATATTGAAAAAAGGACAAATCGTCGTCGTTAGACTCTTCTAAAAGAGGTAGTGTTCCATGGGTGGTGTAGAATTAAGCAGGCCTATTAACTCTTCATAAACTTTAATCACTTGCATGCACAGCTACAATTTAGCTTTTCTTCAGTCTCCTCCCACTGGTCTTAAGCGCCTGTTGGCGTCATTAGCAGTGTCACAGTGCCCTCTACTGGTCAAGCATGTGAAATATGGACTTAAATATAAATAATTATGGGCTTATAAGGCAAAACACAGGAAAATATAGACCAGTCGGCTTGTGTTTGTGTCTACGAGTGTTCGTACGTTGGATGTTCGTTAGTAGGGGACTTAGTGTACTATGACTATTTAAGTGGAATCTATCATGAAGATAGATGCAGTTCAGACTGTGGGTTACTCATGGTGTGTTCACACACACTTTAACTCCGTTAAAAGAAGCTATGGGCGTTTGCTCTACTACTGCGGTTCATTTGGTACAGACTGTACGCGATCAACTGAACCCTGGTGTGTACCAAAGAAGTTGTACAAGACCACTTAAGAGATGGGTCTCTTGCAAGTGAACTCTGGTGCAGTTCAGTTCACTTAAGCTAAAATATGAACACTACACAGACCAGTGTTAGAATGACACAAATGACACATATATAAGAGAAAATGCATTGGAAGTGTTGGCTCTGTGCTTTGCTCTCTCCCTCTGTGTGTGTGTGTGTCAAAAGTAAAAGTATATTTTACAAGATTTTCATGAAATCTAAGCCAGTAAATATAGCAGAACATGAAAATAACCTACAGTATTTATTCAATTGGTTAATTCAATTATTCATTTTGGTTTGTAACATTTCAATTATGTCACACATTATGTCATAAAGGCTGCCGAATCATGTCTGTACTTTATCCGCATTGTTTACTGCACAGTCTTTAGTCACATGACATATATCACTGACAACAAGTAAACCGCACCAAAGTGTGCTCTCAAAGTATCATTTTTATTGTTTTGTTTTTTAAATTTTTCATCCAGACAAGAGTACCAAACCACAAGTGTGAAGGCAGCCTTAGAGAAAAGGGTGCATTTAGTTTGGATTGTACAGTGACTCACTGTGCAATAGCAGGCGTCCAAACAGGCTGTGATCCCGCGCCATAGTGTTGCAGTTCCAGCGGTGGTTACGAAACTGGTGGTGGCACTCCAATATCCACTCCTTCACCCCGGCCCCAATGGCTTGCATCACTTTGGGATTCTGCTGGCAGAGCTGGCGCTGCTTGCTCACCAGACCTGGAATGTTGTTGCACATCACCTGAGAGCCCAGACTGCCCATGTACCTGCAGAGGAGCCCATGGCTTTATGTGTATATTTGGTTACCTTATTTAACAACATTAATATTAGGAACTCATCACTGAAACAAATACAAGACAAACATTATACAATAGAATACAAACATTTTATATATATTAAATATTATTAAAAATGAGAATTACTATCTCATTTTGTATTTCATTTAATTGTATACCTAATGAAATGTCCAGACTGAGTGTACGTACTGTCTAAAATAATTAAGACATGACAGCAGATGCTTATGACTGAGAAAGGTGCTGAAATTAGGGATGCTCCGATCGATCGGCCACCGATCAGTATCAGTTGATTTCTGTGAAAAAACATGTGATCGGCCTACGCTGGTAAATACGTTTCAACACCGTGGATCGTACTATTGCATCCCGTGGCGATCCCTGGGTGCAGTGTAGTGACTTGCCCTAACTAATGTCTTGGGCAGCGTCATCCTCCCACTTTCCTTCAGTGTGCAGGCGTGCCAAAAGAAAAATAATCATCTCTGCCATGTGGAACTTAACTCTTAATCTCACAGGATATTTGAAGAACACTTGACAGAGTATGGTGAGTTTTCGAGGCACACGGTGTGATTATCAGTCAAACGGCAGCTAACACAGCCATGTGTATATGACAGTCTGAAGGCTAAGCAAATAACCTGAAACATAACTGAATTCATCGGATGAGATGACTAGCCTTTCTCAGCAGTGGAAGACACCAGGTTCGCTGAGTGCTCTTTCACTTACCTGGAACTCCTGCTAGAGCTCCACCACTGTACTCCCACATCCAAATTCTCCTTAAAGAAGGCATCTTTTCACGTGTGATATATGTTCTCTTGAAAAAGTAAGTAAAATGTTTTTGTCTAAATTAAGGTGATTTTATGGTTTCTTTTGTTATATCATATAGCCAGTGCAGTCAGGAATTCTGTGTCCCATGAAAAAAAACAGCACCTTGTCCCCCTCTCCCCCTTTATTCATGGATTACTAATGTTATTAGTAACTTCCTACTACCTACTAGTAACTACCTAAAAATACCTACCTTTTGGGCCCCCTGGCAGTCAAGGGACCTTGGAATTGTACGGACTTTTCCCCTTTATACGGCACCCCTTGCCAATACCACTCATCATAAATACATTGAAAAATGTATAATTAATCCATGTGATCAGTATCGGCCGGTTTAAGTCCTGGATGATTGGTAACCGAATCGACAGCATACAACCTTGATCAGAGCATCCCGAGTTTAAATGTCTGCCGTCAAGTGGATTAAGAAAACAGGTGGTGAGAGACTTGTCCAGACTTCAAAGATTTCTCCCAGAAAGACGACGGGAACGGCAAAAAAAACATTCAATAACAAATCATAAAAAGTTGACGGTCCGAATATGACAACATTGCCTGGACTTAAGAAATAAGATTTCATACAGTAACTATGACAAAATGACTTGTATACAAAGAGTCACAACATTCATGACATTTTTAGCCTATTTGCACTCATAAGGAGTAGTCAATCACACCATGTTTTACTATATGCAAAACAGACTGCTGAGTAACAAACAAAACAAAATAGCAACAAACTTACCACCAAGAAGCATCGACGCTCAACACACACAGCGTCACACACACGCACCAACATACTCCTCTCTGCAATGCCTTCATGTTCGGCACACGTGTCCACTAGGGCCGCGCATGGAGCGTGTTCACGCACTGACAGCACCTGGCGAGCACAAGTTTGAAAGTGAGCTTAAAAAGGATCATAACGGGGCGGGAAACATTGGAGCGTCTGCATCTCAGCGGGGGGGCGCACGGACACGAGGGATGTGCACGACTAGACGACACTGGAATGAGCAGAGAATATGTTAGGGCTGGTTGGCTCTTTGTTATCATAAATGCTTTATTGTGTGTACAGGGCAAGGTTTTAAGTCACATTTTAACATCAAGTCTCATACAAGTATTAAAAAAAGTGTTAATATTATCAAATGTTAACTTTAACAAGTGGACACGCATATGGGGATGCTCAAGTCTTACTGCTTTCAATGTGAGTCCACTTCCATCTATAATCTTCTTCTCTTAACCCCTTATTGATCCTCCATCCATCCATTTTCTATGCCGCTTGTCCTCATTGGGGTCGTATGTATGCTGGAGCCTATCACAGCTGATTTTGGGCGAGAGGTACACACCAGCCAATCTCAGGGCACATATAGACCAAAATCATTCACACTCACATTGATATCTATGGACAACTGAGAGTCACCAATTAACCTAACGCGCATATTTTTGGAATGTGGGAGGAAACCCACATTCCTGGAGAAAACCCACGCACGCATCAAAAGAAATGCAAACTCCACACAGTTGGACACTGATCCTGCTTTTGGAATAAAAAAAAAAAAAGATGCAAAAAGCCAAATACAAAGCAAAACATAGGCAGAGTTAATTATTTGATGCTGACTGACACGCATGCTTAGATCTTGCATGACAGTCCTAATTCAGAAGTTTCAAGGCTTAAGTGTGAAACCAAGTTTAATCTGTACCTATATAAGATCCAGATTGCACATTAAGCCTGTTAAACGCAACCTGTTAAATGGTATGTAACCTATCCAGACTTCTTCATATCGCTGTCAATAGTCATCAGGCCATTTTGTCAGGGGGTTGTGAACAGGATATATTCATGGTTAATGTCTGATATACTGTATATTAAACATGTGCACTATTTGGAGTCAAATATTGGTGATCCACCTAACAAGTTAGCAATCTTCCCAAAGCAGCACCTCCACGTCTATGAGATTGTGTCACACGCCGTTTGAAGTATGGAGGAAAATCTGTGCTGATGTCACTCAGCATTTCCCCCATCTTTGATCAGAGTGCAAGTGGAGCTCCTGAGCAGAGGAGATTAATGAGGAAATTGGATTTTTCCCATCATCCCCAAGTTCACAACAACAAGGAGCTCTTCTCGCCACAAGCATTTTAAAGTCAGCCCCAGTTTACCAAGACCAATCTGGTCCCTGCTGCATTAAACCATCAAATCATAAAAAGTGCACTTGTGTTAGATGAAGTCCTTTCTAACAATTTGAGCTAATTTCTGTTCAGTTTTTACACATTTACTTAACTATAGTGCTCTGTAATGTTTCAGCAAGTAAAGATGTTTTTGAGAGGATGCTTGTTGGGGATTATACATTTCAAGTGCCAAATATTTATTAAACTTTTAACTTCTTTCTCAACATCCAAATTTTTTTTTTTTCACAAAATGTTCCTAAAACCTAAAATGTTCACTCTTAAACAAATGTTCGTAAACTCGAAAATAAATGCACTATACAACAACTTAGTAATGTTGAGATAAACATAAAAGTGATTTTAAACAATAAGTGACATTATTAAAATGAACCGCTGACATTCCTTAGCTTGGGCAGATAGCTGCAGCTAAAGAAGAGAACGGTGGCCCCCAGCGCCCCCATGGCGACCCTCGTTAAGGGCCACCACATCCTGTTGCCACAGGGGACGGGTGGAGGAAGCCGACAGCTGTGCGGGGTCTCATTCATCTGTGGACAGAGAGGACATCATGGGTGTCATTTTAGTCAACTTGGGCCTCGAGTGAACTAGAATCATTAATCAGTGGGTGCACAGAAGGCACATGCATATGAGGAGGGTACGAGGAGTGATGGGACATGGTAGTTTTTGGTGTACTTGGACGTAACACTCTTCGCTAGGACACTCCTCTGTAAGTCAGGACCCACCCATAGTAGGCAGGTAAGACCGGAAAGCCCTCCGGCTAAAATTACTCTCCCGTGGCTGAAAAAAACTCACCTGCATTGGGATCCTTTGTCCTGAACTAGAGCCCCACTCCCTTATGCTGGGAGCCACCTCTCAAACCCGAAACTGTCTCCTTGGACTAAGACCCTCCAAAGAGAAGCCACGTCTCTGGGCCCCGACACCCCACAGTGAGTCCAAACGGGCTTCATTGGTCATCAAAGTCTTGCCTGACAAAGCAAAGAATCACAGCCCCCACACCAGCTCCCATACCCCCAATTTGTCTATCTACTGCTACCTCACCTCCTTCCCTCACCCCTCAACCTAAACTCCACCCATTCGTCCTTTCTTCGCTCTAACTCCCTCACCCCTCAACCTGTGCCCTCTCCTTGCTTCTCCCTGACCCCCACCCACTGTCACACCCATACTCCCCCACGTGGTGTCTGCGCGCAGACAGGGCAGTGTCACAATGGTGCTGACTTATGGGCTGTGAGGATTCTGTCCTGTCAGACTATACACTCTCTCTGCTAGGAACATATATGATCACACATGAACACACATGCTCAGTCAGGTGCATGCACACATAGTCACACTTACATGTTAGAGCTTGTCAAAATGGAAATATGCCAGAGAAAAGAATGTGATGTGGTGGAGCTAGTGTAGTCGCTGGAAATGTTTTAGGAGCACAAATCACACTAAATGAAATGAAATGAATGGAAACACAGACCTGGCAGAGCAGATCATGGAGGCAGCTGACTTCGGTCAGTAGATCCTTGGTCTGGGCCAGCAGTTCGTTGCACACACCCTGGGCCTCCCTCTTGTGGTCCAGTGAGAAGACCAGCTACATGAGGAGACACAAACAGCAGTTACAGCATGTGGACAAAAAACACCAACACTGGTCCAAAGTAGAAAGCCAATAAAAGCTTACGGGATCACACCAAAACAATATTACTACAATACATTTAGACTTTTATTTTCACTTTTTGCTGTTACAGGCCACTTGCATTGGGGCAAAGTGTGGCATTGACCCACCTGTTCCATCACATGGTGCTGAAAGGCTTAATGAGTGTGGCTGTTTGCACGCTCTTTGCAGTGCGCATTATTGCCTTCTATAGGACTGTAGAGGAACACCAATAACCCGTAATCAATCTCTATTGTTGTTTAATCATTAGTTGCAAGTGCAACTAATGCAGTGTATCATTACAATGAGTGTACCTTGGAAACTTGCATGGGGAAGCGGCTAATGGTATCTTGAATGGTTTCAGTCAGGCAGCAGCATTGTTGCTTCTGTTTGATAAGGAAGTTAAGCAGCTCCTCACTCCTGAAGAACACAGTGAAAACATTTCTAATAGGGTCTGTCTTTCTACAGTATCTTATATATACAGTATTAGGCCCGTCACGCTACATCAATAAATAAATTAACCGCACGATAAATTAAAACAAAATTTTACCCGCCTTGATATATTGACATGTGCATGGATCTCTCTCTACCAAACAGGCTGGGTGACAAGAGAGTTCACTCAGTGCATCTGTCTCAACACCTGGATGTGTTGGTTCTATAGTGGAATGAACGGAGTGACTGAACCCTTCTCTCACTCATTCAGTCTCTTTGTCCCAGTGAGGTGAGGCACGCTACGCTCTAGCAAGTGCATTATTTGCTAGCTGTGTGTGTCGTGGGCTACACGATTGAGTACTTTCTTTGTTCCTGTTGTGATGTCAATTTCAGTCCGTTTGCATATCATTTATGCCATGAAAAAGTTAGTGACAAAGACAAATAGATACAAAAATAAATACAAAACTTAAGTTTCAGTCATTCCCAAAGTACAACACCTCATTGTGCACAAAAAGCATTTTACTGCTGCATCCAAATCATGTACTTTGACCAAACCCCAACAAAACGTTACACCCCATTAAACATGAACAATGTATTCCCCATACGTTGATAGAAGTGCATCAAGGAAGCGTATATGCAAATGAAATCTGCATTTACAACACAATACAAACTTCAAAAGTATTTCCAGGTTATTTCTGAGTTTCTTTTGTCAATATTGAGACATTGACAAAAGTGACACTTATTCAAAATCAGATATATAGTGATCGATTGTGATATTCATTTAAGTGCAATTTTTGCTAAAATAGACCGAGAGCCCAACTTTATTTTCATTGGGTTTTTTATCTGTCTTTTTAAAATGTATTATGTTGTTTGTTTACTTTATTTAAAAGCTCTTGACATTCCAATCACAATATTAAATACTCTTGAGAAATGAAAGTTTATTGCTTTTGATACAGTGTACTTGCATTATTATATTATCATTACATTAATTTAAAAATGGTCCCAAAATAAAATTGACAACATTACACACATTATCATTCACTGATTATTGTTAATTCTGCATGAAAAGCACATCACTAACAGGTGACCAAACCTGGTCCCACCCCATCCTCCTTCCACTGAACATCTTCCTTACATGATGAGTTGTTATAGTCAACCTCTGTCCCCCTCCCAGTCTAGATATTGATAGTTGTTAGCTTAATGGCACATTTGCCTTGGAGAGGCACAGTCTGTCAGTGAAGATTGTAAACAATGTCAAGGAGCCTCGCCTCCCTTCTCTCGGCTCCTAGTTTGTCTAGCAGAGTGATGACAGCACACCCACAAAAATATGTTATGTTGTGTTATGCTTTGCTGTTTTACGGAGGGATCTGTGGGCTCAACTGTCATTTTTTTTTCTATTTTAACTATTCTATTTGTTTTCAGTGAAATGTTTCTCCTCCCTAAAACATACAGTGTTTGCTGGATGGTGTAACAGATAGTAAAGGTGGCCAACAAACGCCCATCTTTCTTTGCCTGCACACTTTTTCAGTTTTATTGGTTGCTTAAATCTGCCTCCAGGTGTACCACACGTCTGCAAAGCTTTTTGACCAAATTAAAATAAGAATCCTCATGTGCCTTAGAGGGAGGCCTGGCCCTGGTCAAGCCTTTCACCTTGTCTACTGACTCTGATGTTTGACAAGCATGGGCGGTTGAAGACAGCAGAGCGAGTGCCTCTGTTGGACCTAGTCCATGAAGTGATGGGGTGTGTTGAGACGGCTATGTTTGGATCTTGGCTTCTCATTGCAACCTCTCATCACCTCTCACCTTACAAATCATTACATTTCAACCACTTAAACCATTAGATACCCACTAAAGGTTCTACCACAAGGGCGGGGGACAGTGAGATGCTCACATGTCTGATGGACAACTTCCAGTTGGGGAGAACAAACATGGAAGAAGACTTGGTGTGGGGGAGGGTTTAAGGCAGGGGTGTCAAACTCGTGCCATGGAGGGCCGAGACACTGCAGGTTTTCTCTTCAACCAGTTTCTCCAGCAGGTGATTTAATTAATGAGCTCCTTCCCTCAAATTGAAGGAGGTGTTGATCATTAAAATCACCTGTTTTAGTGACCGGCTGGAAAGAAAACCTGCAGTGTCTCGGCCTTCCATGGCACGAGTTTGACACCCCTGGTTTAAGGTGTGGATGTTTTTTCACTACGGTATAATTTTTGTGCTTCTCGTGTTATTTTGTCAGTTTTATTATTCTATTTTTGAAACTATTATGCAGTACTTGGTTCAACAATGAGTACTAAAACATGTACTAACGTGCTATCTGTCACTCCAAGTTGGTTGATTGTGTCCAGGTCCACCTTGTCCAAGTGCACCTGCTGCAATGCACTCAAAACCTTCTGCTGCTCCTGTAGGTCTGTGATACCAACCTAACACACATTAGGTACACAATCTAATGAGATCAATATATGAGCGGCATCAAAGATTATGCCTTTACCAAGGTAATAACAATCAGTTTTAATTGCAATGAATCATCAATGAAACATGAGCATTACCGTAAATCACGGTGTATAATCCGCACCTTTTTTCCACCGGTAAGACGCAAAAAATTGGGGTGCGGTTTATACACGATGACAGGTCTGTGACCAGACTCGGACTGAAAAATAATATCAGACAACGCTTCTACAATGCTTCAGCGGAAGATCACTCGTACTACAAGCCCGGTCACAATGCCTGGACTTTGCTGTAGCGTTCCTGGAGCGGTGAAAAAAATTTATCACCGCTCGTAACCGTTCACCACCGTTCAACAGAAGTTGGCCCCCGTTAAGTCAACGCCGTATCCGGCTGATGGTCTCTCCTACCGCTCCGAAAGTTTTGAGCTGCACAAAATATTGCGAGCGTGTGAGGAGCGGCCAATTTTCTTTGTAACTTATCTGACGGCTGCTGTCTTTATTTTCACACAGTGAAACAATCTCTATATACACTGAAGCTAACCTAAGCTTCCATTAAAACATTGACCAACTCAGACGACGAGCTACGTGCAGTATTCGAAGATTCATCTGATGAGGAAGACTTCTTTGGCTTCTAGCGAAAAAGAGAAGCAGTGAAAGATAAGATATCAAAACATCTCTGAAAATTGCAAATTTCTTTATTTTTGATTTATTATTATTATTATTATATTATTATTATTATTAATCTGTGCTTAGCCATAATATTAAAGATCTAGATGCCGAAGTTCGGCATGAGTGTTATGTTTGAGTGTTACTTTGGTGTGTATCATATGTGTGTGTATGATTGGCAGGTTGTGTCGGAAATAAACTTTTCTTACATGAATTCCATTGCAGATGAATTGATGGACGGCAGATTTCTCCTTTCTTCTTCTTTTTGAAATTGCTTAGTAGCGTTACGCATGTTGATTTGAGATGAAAGAGTTGGCAAGCATTTTTGAACTAAACTTTGTTTTTTTCCCTGCCGTGAGCCTGAAAATGGGGGTGCGGTTAATACACGGGTGCGGTTTATACACCGTGATTTACGGTATCTTTGTAAGGGAAGACATTTCAATGAAGTGGTTGGTAAGTGTATATGCTAGCTATAAAATAATGGGTCCCACTTGGAAACTTGATAAAAAGTGTTATCAAACTTGCTGTGGATGGTTCGTATTGTTATACTTCTACACTTAAAAAGTGATGTGAGTGTCCTGTGTGTGAAAAGTGCAGCCTTGACATGAGACGGAACCCTCATCATGCTCTTGTTGACAATGACAAAAAAATTCACCCTCTACCTTCTCCAGGTTCTCCTTGTCCATGGTCAACAAGTCGCTCCAGGTAATGTCATTCTCCTGTGAAGGTATGGGAGAACTTCACCAGGTGCAGCAGTGATGCCTGCATGGCCAACACCTGCATCTGTCAAACTCAGCCCTCATTCCACCCCACCCCCCACAGACAGGGTAGAAATATTTAGTGTTAATTTGGGTCAAACCAATCCAGCGAGTCCGCACTATTATGATAGTGCAAAGTAAAATATGTAAACTGCACACCTCATTACATAAAATGTCATACCGTATCACATCTGTTACTGTAAAAGCTCACCAATAGATCATGTAAAAGTAATAGCACGCTACCATTAATTAATGATGTGCCAGAAGAGAGTTATGGTAATGGAAATCTCTCAACAGCATACAAGGTGAATGTAAAAAACAAATAACTCTACATACATGTATGATGTCAGTGAGGTAGCCGAGATCAAGGCCATGCAGGAGGAGCTCCAGGTCATCCAGCTTGGGAACACTGACGGGAAAATAGTGATTCTATGGCTTTAAATTTGATTATTATTTTAACAAATACAAAACACTGGCAATACAAGTTACTTGCCAACATATATATCAATATACCATATTGATATATATGTAGCATATGATATTGATATCAATATCAACTTTGTAGCTGACCAGAGAGACATGTTCAATGTTGACTTTCTTGCTGCAAAATATGCAGATGTAGCAAAACGCCAGCAGAGGGCAACACACACACAAATTACAGTTCTGGCAAACTGAGAAGCTCTGCAAAGCCAAGTTGAATTTTGTGCTCTAAACAAAATATCATCTGATTAAGGAGTAAAGTATGATATTGGAATGTAACATGGATGCAAAGATTATCTCAGTTTATTTAAAGAGTAATATGGGAAAAACTTTTCTTATTTGTTTAGCTAAAGAGTAAAGTATGATAGTATGATGATAGATATTATCCAATACGGGCTTGGATAATATCGTCTTAAAAATGTTTTACCTTTCCTCAGAAGTTGAAGGTGGTGGCCGAGTATTTGTCTTTAATAATTTGAAAAGGGTTTCATCCATGGTGCTGAAAGGCTGAACAGGATCAGTGTTCACTGAGGATGCCAGGAACCTGGAAATCTGCAGTGTGAAGAATACACACATTTTACATTTCTCATCATGTCACAAGTTCACACATTTGAGATATTTGGTAGATGAAGGTGATCCGGGTATACTACCTGCAGTGTTTCCCATACATTCATTCACGACACAAATACATTTGGACCACCACAGATGGATTTGGCACAACCATGTTTCTTTTGTTTAGATTTGGTACTACATGTTCGCCCTCGCTCATAAATAAATTATGATGGGACTGTCTGTTTAGTATACTGCTATACTACTATACTCCATACAGTAGATGGCATCATACCTCTGCTTCAACACATCTCATACGCACATACTGACTTGGTCGCCCATATTAAAACACATGTTCGTCAATATTGTGAACTATCAGACACACTTACATAGAGCCAGTGACGTGCAGTGAGGTTCATGGCACTGACTCATTTGAAGTTTTTTTTGTGTTAACACAGGCTAGTCATTAAGAGGATAACCAAAAAAAGACAGTAATTAACTTTGTTGTTTTCAGATAGTCCTTAGTCCCATTTATATATTTTTTTTATTGTGTAACATTTTTGTTCTTACCTTTTATCTCTATATGAAGTACATGTACCCTATTCTAGTCTAGGAAAAGTTCTAATACACTGGGTTCTCTACTTACAAACATCCGACTTGCGAATATTCGGAGATACGAACACAAGCTGACTAGTCTATATTTTCATGTATTTTGTCGAAAATTGCGGTATTTTGTCATTTGAATTTGTTCAAAAATGGTGCTCTACAGTGCTACCGTATCATCTACGAGGAGAAGAAAAGGAAGACCATACAAACTTCCACTGAAAGCTTCTCTAAATGTAGATCTACTACTCCTGCACCGTCGTCACCAAGTGACTCGCCACCAATGCCTACACCTTCGTCTGCACCTTCGTCACCAATTCCTTCCACCTCAGTAGTTTCCCCTGAACTACCTCTTTTAGAAGAGTCTAACGACAACGATTTGTACTTTTTTCAATAACTCCTCCTCCACCACTACCACCACCTACGTATGCTCGACCACTCCTCTTCAAAGGTAAATAACATTTATCATTACGTATTATATCATTTTTATTATTATTGTTTTTTTCCATTAATTATCCTCGTTTAATATTACTACTACATCCAAACTCATATTTACATACATACGCATATATGTAAACACTAATTCCCCTACTAACGAACATCCGACGTGCGAACACTCGTAGATACGAACACAAGCCGACTGGTCTATTTTTTTCATGATTTTTTTCGAAAATTGCCATATTTTGTCATTTAAATTTTTTCGAAATACAAAGGCACTATTTTTGTATTGCGCGCCATTCCGCCGCTACAAATGGTGGGTAGCAGCATCCCTCTCGCGCGATCTTTCTCAGTTCGTCTGCACTTGTCGCTGATAACATCTGGGAGCACGCCGTTTGTACCCCCATTCGATACTTTACAGAGACGTTTGTTATCCGTTATCATGGCTGATAAATCGAGTGCAAGTGCTAGTAGTAGTGGCAGGAAACGTCAAGCAATTTCTATGGAAACGAAGGTGGCCATCATCAGGAAGTTGGACGGTGGTGAGAAAGTGGCTAATGTAGTGCATGCTTATCCCATTTAATCCCAAATTTTTCCCAGACATATAAAAGTCAAAATCATGTGTCATTGGTAGCCCTTTAAAGTAATCAGTAATAAAAATGTAAAAAAAATATCGACACATAGGTCAAAATGTATGCTTTATGATCGGTTACAATTGTGACCGGTGGGATAATATGCTGTAATCGCACTTTAAAGCTCTGAAAGTGAACACAGACTAAAACTGCAGATATGTCAACAGTGAGTTTTGTTTTATTTGAAAATAACATATTTTGTCACGTTGCATATTTTATACAAGTTGACAATCTTACAGTTTCATCAATCACAGTACAAAATTCAATCGACAACATACATTCAATGTTCCCTCCCATAACAAATCTGTAAAAGTAATGACTATTTACGAGTGCACTGCCGAGAGACCATGAAAAGATGGGCCACCACCACTTCTTGGACCTGATTGTGATGCTGTATCTAGAGACCTGTTGGTCATGAAGGTCCACACCGCCGATGTGTTCATTATACTGTTTGAAGCATTGTGGTTGATGGTCTTGGTCAAAGGCATGTCGCTCTTTATTCCATCGCTTGACCATTGTTTCGGTATATTGCTCCCCTGTGTTTGTTGCTATAGTCACAACATTGTTGTCTTTCCAGCTGACCAACAGCTTTTCTGTTTGCGTTAAAACTTCTGAGGTTCCTCGATGTAACTTCATGAATTCACTCTTTGGTTTGAAGGGAACATCAAAGAGTTGGTTTTCCCTCATCGTGCCACAGCTCCCATAGCCCCTCTTTGTCATCTCATCAAGGAGTGATAGAGAAGTAAAGAGGTTGTCATGGTAGAATTTGCAACCTGGAGGCATCTCACCCTGCTCTGCAAGACCAAGAACAATACTTGGCCCTTGGCCTAAGCCAGTCTTTGGGAGGAGCGTGTGGCGTCCCCCATATGGCTCCATATGATGCATGTATCCGCTGGATGATGCAAGGCTCCATAGCTTATTGCCAAAACAGATTGGTTTACCTTTTATGAATTGCTTACATCCATGACACCCATAGTATCTTATCATGCTCTCATCCACTGACAAACATTCTGGATATGGCATGACTTTGTAAGACTTGTTCAGCTCGGTGAAGATTGGCCTAACCTTGAAAAATGGATCTTCAGTGATCTTTGTGTTGTCCACAAAATGTATTGAGGCCATTATTTCGTCAAATCGATTTCTCCGCATTGCATTGGAAATGCATAGATTATGTACATCGGTGTCACCTGACCAGTGCGTGTGTCTTCGTGGAACAGTGCTGTAGCCAAATGCCAGAAGAATCCCATAGAATGTGAGGAGTTCATCCATACCCATATAAATGGCCCATCTCCCCCTCATAGTCCATATCAGATCCATCACTATCACAATCACTGAAAATGGCATCTTTTTCACTTTGAGGGATAACTGCAATGTTGCATGCCTTGTCTGGACCATCACAGACCCCCAAAATATCAAGCACTTCACTCAAAGTGAATCTAAAAGCGAGAAAAAAGATCAGACTTAGACATAACTAGCAATTTGTATGTATAGACCTATGTGTACACCTAGCTACAATGCGCTATCCCACAGGTCACTAATGTGACCATGCAAATGTTTGCTCATGCTGCAAGGATATCAAACATATTTGAGTAATTGCAAATGCATATATCATTACTATACAACCTAAAGATCATGTGTACAAAAAATCTTTGCTTTATGTTTATTTGAACATACTTTACTGACCTTTTTTTGGAAGGAGTTGAGGAAGCCATCTTCTTCTCAACGTGCAACCAGGAAGTAAACAGCTTTGGTCACGTGATAATTTATTCCAAACATGTGTAAATGCATACATTTCATCTAAACAATGTATTCTTACAATATATACTGAAAATATTTTGAAAGATTACTCAAGAAAATTTTTAGAGCCCTGTAAATCAAATCATTCTTGTCCTTCACAAATGTGACCGGCGGGTTGAAATGGGTTATGGAGTGAATCGCTCAACTACAGGAACAATTTACAAAGGCAAGGTTCAAATTATGGAACATGTGAAGACTTCTGTATCAATGGCATCCACTATCATTACAAAGAGGAGTCTAACGACGACAAAGATTTGTCCTTTCTTCAATAATTCCTCCTCCTGCTCCACCACTACCACCAACGATGTATGCTCGACCACTCCTCTTCAAAGGTAAATAACATTTATCATTACGTATTATTATATCATTTTTATTATTGTTTTTTTCATTAATTATCCTCATTTAATATTACTACTGCATCCAAACTCATATTTACATACATACGCATATACTGTATATGTATACACGTACATGTAGTACCTATATAACTGGTAATATTACCTTTTCCCCGACTTAAGAACGATTCGACTTAAGAATGGTCGTCTGGAACCAATTGTGTTCGTTAGTTGGGGACTTAGTGTATATGTATACACGTACATGTAGTACCTATATAATTGGTAAATTACCTTTTGTTCGACTTACGAACAAATCGACTTGCAAACGGCCATCTGGAACCAATTGTGTTCGTAAGTTGGGAACCTAGTGTGCTTTGTTGTAAAAGTCTGATCACCTCCTGGTGAGCTTAGGTATATGATCCTCCATCTTGGCAGTCAAATTCATTAATTCATTCAGCAGATCATAAAAATATCTTGCATTTAACTTGTTTGTAAATCTAGTGAAGCTCAGTTTTACCCTTCCACACACAGTCAGACCTTTTAAAAAATCTCCACTCTGACCGGAGATTTGTGTCAGTCATGGCCAACTTAGATAACACCAGAGCTCGATTAAAGTCCTGTGGGATACTGACCTGTGTATGCTTGAAGAGCAAGGCCAGCTCAGCTGGGTTCTTCCCCTCCTTAGTCCTAATGGTGGTGTCTGCTCCCAGCTGAAGGAGCTTCAAAACGGCCTTTTCTCGGCCGTACCGCACCGCAAGCAACAAAGCCTGACATAAACACCATCATCACTTGTCACACGCACCTTTACGTGCTGTGTTGACATAAGTTGCAACTGACATGTTGTACTTCCAACAACATCACATACCGTGTATCCATTGCTATCCTGCATGTTGAGGTCTGCTCCATGGGACACCAGCAGGTTGATGACTTTGCAGTAATCATCTCTGGCTGCCAGCATCAGGCAGGTCATGTCTGACCTGAAAGACACAGGAAAAAGTTTGAGAAAACAAAATAAAAAAGATAAGTAACTTACTATGAATGAAGTTTAATAAGAGCCATGAGTGACAGAAGTAATGAGGCATTACATGAGATTAAAGATCACAGGATATGTGAACAATGAAGGTGAACACGGGATTTTAAAAGTTACAGATAAAATAAAGGTAAACTTATAAAGGGGGATGTGGAAATCATGATAGAAAATGATATGACAATTATTGCTCAGGTTTTGTAAGAGTTTAGTTGATTCTTTAGTTGACAAGTGTTTTGAGTCATGTTATCTCATGTTTGTTTCTATGTAAGAGGGTGTGTTTGAATAACACTTCTGTATTTGGAGTTATAGAGGAGTACAAATACTGTACATCCATCAATGGCTGGCAATGCATCATTCAAAATATCAAAAAAAAGGATGACAATGAAGGTTCATGTTCAGGTGATTTAGCGAGTTATCTGGGAAAGATTCTGTGTTGGTCAAACAGTCACATTAATCACATCAGAGAAGACAAAAGTTAATGTTTTATGCCTATTCCCTGAAATACAAACACACACTGACAGCCTACGTACATTCCTCTGCACTCAACAACTGTCCACTTCCTCTTTGACCAATGAGAAGAGGATTGGTAGCATCATTCATGTCCACTGTCAGTGTGAGCCTGCTGCACTTTCCCAGAGGTACACTGGCAAACAAGGTCATTCTCATACAGTGAATTGTCACAGGAAGAAATATATCACCCTTATCTGTTCAACTGTCCAACCAAAAAAAAAAACAGATCTCATCTGAAGCAGAGCCTGCATAGTTAAAAAAAAAAAAAAAACTTACAGTATTACTATAATAACACAACATCAAATGATGGTCTATTTCACCATTAGATTTCATAAGTCAATGAAGTTCAAAAGCTGTTAATTACATCCATCCATCCATTTTCTATACCGCTTAATCCTCATTAGGGTCGCGGGGGCATGCTGGAGCCTATCCCAGCTGACTTCGGGCGACAGGCGGGGTACACCCTGGACTGGTCACCGGCCAATCACAGGGCACATATAGACAAACAACCATTCACACTCACATTCATACCTATGGACAATTTAGAGTCGCCAATTAACCTCACCTGCATGTTTTGGGAATGTGGGAGTACCCGGAGAAAACCCACGCGCACAGGGAACACACAGAAATGCCCAGGGGAGAATCGAACCCAGGTCTTCCCAATCTCCACGCTGGCCAACATGCTAACCACTAGACCACCGTGCGGCCCTGTTAATTACACTATCAATGTAATGTCTGCTGATGGGAACATCTAATAAGCAAAAGCAATTAAGCAAAACAGCAAAAGACAACAGAAACAGCTCCAAATGTCCTTGATGGACCCCACACGGCATGTCAAAGCAACTTCCTGCGTTTTGACAAATGAGTAAATGTTGTATGTGAACAATTGGAACAAGTAGACCCCACAATGTGTTTGTTGCAAGATTCGACTTTGTTTACACTGAGGCAGAGGAAAATGCAGCTGGTGTTAATCTTTGGTTTGATGCTCAGACGTAAGAGACGATAGGGAGGAAGAGGAAGTTGTATTCCCTGTAACCACATCAACGTACATTTTTCTTTGCACTGGACGTGGGGGGTGTTGGCAACTCTGGCTCCCTTATGAGTCTTGCTAAAATACATAAATATTTTCTTTTGAAAGGAAATGATCAGTTTGCTGATGCTAAGTTCGATCATGCACATGGCGTATGGTGCCGTTTGCAGATTGTTAACAGAAGTTAACAAGACATGCGGCATCACTTTGAAACTGTAACAAGACAGGCTGGATGATGAAGACAAGAACACATTTAACCTCCAAATGACCGTAATATTCTTGCAGGCCTCCTGCAAGTTTGCACTGAATAAACCTTCTACAGTAAATACACATATCCCTTGTATGGTGTGTTTGTTTGTTTGAGCAGTGCCATGCAGTCGTGCACTTGCCATAACAAGACATGACCAACACGCAAACATACACACACTGCATAATGTTGCCATATGTCAGCAAATCATCAGAGGCAACAACGGTCACCTCATCAAGTTTGGTCAACAGTGTTTTCATAAGAGCCACTACAGTGTAATAAATACACTGTGAATAATTATTAATCAAGTGAATATTTATTTCATATGATGATTTTTCAGCATATGTTCCAACTCCAAGCTATGTAAACTTTAATGCTTATTTACATAAGCATATCTACAGGTATCTATTTGTGTAATGAGGGGAGGGTGTGGCCTAACGAGATCAAGGTGTGCACAATTATTAGGTAGCTTCCAGTGATGTGCGGTGAGGTTCATGGCTGGTGAGGCTAGGGAGTTCTTAAAATGTTAATACAGGTTGCTCATTAAGAGAATAACAAAAAAAACCTCATTCACTTTGGTTAAAAAATGTTTTCAAATTGTTTTCAGATACTTCTTGGTCCCATTTATTTATTTTGTATTAACTGAAAAACATTTGTATTATTACCTGTTATTACCATTATCTGTATATGAAGTACATGCACCCTCCTCCACCATGACAAGTTCTTTATCGTAAAAGTCTGATCACTTTTAGGTATACAATCCTCCATCTTGGCAGGTAAATTCATGCATTCATTCAGCAGCGCATAATCTTGAATTTGACTTCTTTGTAAATCTAGTAAAAAAGTAAGTAAAGTAAGTAAAAAAAAAATGCTGGCTTCTCCTCTGTGCAAGGATGGCTGACATGCACCATCCAGCTCAAGCACGCCCCGCTGTTCCCAAACATTTGGAGGGCAGTGTAAATAAAAGTTTTTTTCCCCAAACAGCACCGAACAGTACATGTAATAAGGCTAGTTAAACAGTGCTGAACAGTGTGTGTCACATTGCTAGTTAAACAACAGTAACCAACCAGAAAAGTCACTCATTGTTGTCCTCATCCTCCTCCTGGGAACTAAAACCACTAAAGTCTTCTTTTTCAGTGTCAAAATTGAACAGCCTCATGATTCCTTCATCACACACTTTGTCAGTCTCTCTCTCTCTTTTGTCGTCGCTCTATGTGTCACTTTCATCTCGGGGAAAATTAGCCCTTTAGCTTGAACTGTCCTCTTCATTACCCAGCCTTTCGAAACCTGTTGGTGATAGTGGATTTTTTGACACACTATAAAGAAAGACACATTATAATCCTTGCAATTCTACCTGTTCCCAGAGTCACTTGTTAGCTCCAATGATAACACGTGAGACGCTTTTTTTTTTTCCATTGGAGTTCAACAGCTGCTGCAGTGCAAGCAGTCCAAATAGAAGCTGTAGGAATTCTACACGATCGCTGCATAAACATGATATTAATGTCCACTTCACTCGTCCAATTCTGCTAAGCATCTGCTAAGCATCATGGGAACTGTAGTTTTTAGCCATAAATTTGCCACATTACTGTACTGTATAAAAAGCAGGGTTCAAAGCGTAAGAAAAAGTAGCAGCTTATACACCGGAAGTTACGGTATACAATTGGGGATATGCTGCCAAAAACTGGCAGGCGCCATGATCCCACTCGGTGTGCACTCAGACGATAGGCAGGAGTCAAGAAATGAAATGTGCAAATTAAGTGATTTTTACTTAAGAAAATGTTCAAAATGATGGGAATCATACAGAGAATATAACAGAGGTCAATAATGTCTTATGATATTAGTTTTTGTTTTGTTTTTTTCATTTTTCATCATGACAGGCTCTGCCTCTCCTGCCTCACCTGTCCACCTTGTTTGGATCAGCGTTTCTGGAGAGTAGGAGCTCCACACATCGAACAATTTTCTCCTCCTTTGCTGAGGCAGTGCAGCTGGCCATGAGCACCGTCCTAAGGTCTGTGGATGCCAACACAAACAGAGTCATTTGCTCATACTACTACTTACATAAGCTTTATACAACTATTTCCATAAATACAAATTACTACTACTGTATTAACATTCAGATGCTTGAAATGTGAATTTCAGGCTAGCATTGAATATTCTGATAAACATGCACGGCTAAAGGTCAGAATTTATTGACTGCTGAACTAGGTAAATATCTTCAAGTTCAAGATGAAGTGCAGACAAGGAGCTGAAGAAAAAGGAGAGGTGAATAATACAATGGGTGCTTATCAGCTATCAGGAAGAGTCTTTCCAGGACTGAATGACGTCAGAGGCGTTAATAAGACTGCTCTAAGACCCCTGGTGCTATGTTAGATTCCCGTTAGGTTCTGGCAATGATGAAGTGTGTATCAGCGTGTGTATTTGTGTTTGGGCCTCTACATCTGTATGTGGGTTACTGTGTCTTTGTGGCTGTTTATATATGGTTTGCGTGGGCGTAAACCAGACGGCCCAGCTTGCATCTGCACAGCGCCACAGTAAATAAATCCTGCTCCTGGGATTTGATGCGCGGGAATGGCAGCAGCGTGGTGACCGTGATCAATTGCACATGCATTCATTCATTTCTTCACTTGGACAAATTGCGATGTGGCGTTAAGCTGACGTTTAATTGTTTCCTTCACCTGCCTCGAGCATCCAATGTCGAGATCTTGAGAAAACATTCCCGGACCGAGTTTAGGGGAAAACAAGATCAGATAAATGTTGGTCCTACACATTAGATGGAGGACTGCTTTTTACTCAATCCAGGGACATCCAAACCGCGGCCCATTCTAAAACTACAATAAATATACAATAGGTCCCCAACTTACGAACACAATTGGTTCCAGACGACCGTTCTTATGTCGAATTGTTCTTAAGTAGGGGAAAAGGTAATATTACCAATGATATAGGTAATACATGTACGTGTATACATATACATTATATGTGTATGTATGTAAATATGAGTTTGGATGCAGTAGTAATATTAAACGAGGATAATTAATGAAAAAAACAATAATAAAAATGATATAATAATACGTAATGATAAATGTTATTTACCTTTGAAGAGGAGCGGTCGAGCATACGTTGTTGTGGTGGAGTTGGAGAAGGAGGTATTGGAAAAAAAGAACAAATCGTTGTCTTCGTTAGACTCTTCTAAAAGAGGTAGTGTTCTGGGGGTGGTGTAGAATTAAGCAGGCCTATTAACTCTTCATAAACTTTAATCACACGCTCTGTCCGGGTTGTATGATACAGCTTTCCATTTAACTTTATCTCCCCACTGTCTAACTCTCCCTATGTTGGTCCCATTAGCTCTAACGCTTCCTCTGATGGTCCTATTAGCAGTGTCACAGTGCCCTCTACTGGTCAAGCATGTACAGTAGCAGTATAAATACTGATTGAGCGACTACAAGGAAAAATAAAATAAAATATAGACCAGTCGGCTTGTGTTCGTATCCACGAATGTTCGCTAGTCAGATGTTAGTTGGGGACCTAGTGTATAAGCAATAAAGCTGAGATGCAGAATGTTTTTTTAAATAGCATATGTATGGTTTTAGCTTGTTTACACAATGAAAAATCTCAAAATGGCGCCTGCATGCTTTGATTTTTAGTGACTAGGCCTGTCAAGATAATCAATAACTCAATTAACCGCATGATACATAAAAACAACCTGCATATTAGCAGGAAAAATGTGAACTGACTTACTGCCTTGTTGGCATGCTTTTCCAGGGTCAAATGTCTTGTGGGTTTTTGACTTTTTATTTCCATCTGTGGGGCAGTATTAAAACATTTGTCCCACAAAGTTTGCCAATTATCTAGCAAAGCGAATGGTGTCTTTTAGAAATGTGAACAAGCTTCTATGTGGAGATCTCACGGAAGACTTCTTCCAGTGTGCTTATTTTAAGCAGGTAGGCCTTGATCCAACACATGTCCTTAATTTCTTCTTTTCCCTCCAAGATGAAGCAGCACTTTGCCTGAACTAAAAACAACTCCCAAGGATCAGAAGTGTAGTGTTTCTGCAACATTTCCTCTTTGGCGTCATCACTATTAAGTCGAGTCAGATCAAACATTCTGTTGGGGGCAATTGAAAAAAGGTGGCAAAGGGAAGCAGACAAAGCAGACAAAAGTATTTCGACTTGTGATTACAGCACCTACAGCAGGGACGTCCAAAGGGCGGGCCGATTGCCATTTTCAAGCCGTAGCTTGTTTTTTTATTGGTGCTCTGCATATTTTGAAAATTGAATGAATTAATTATTAATGAGATCTATTATTAGTAGGGCTGTCAAATGATTAAAACTTTTAATCAGATTAAACAGTTTTAAAATCAATTAGTCATAATTAATCCCCATTAGCAACCATGTCTAAAATATGCCAATTTTTACCGTATTTAATTAACAGAAAGACAAATGACAGAACAGGATGATATATATTTGTATGTATTAACAGCTCCAAATAAACTGAATATGTCAATCAAGCTAAAAAATGTCTAAAAATCTATTTGTCCAACTCTAGTCTCTTTAATTGCAGCAGAACGTTTGAGTCACACTTTAAACCGTGTTATTATGAGCAATGGGGGGTTACGTTCAAAGACATCAAGTAAATTAAGGTAAATGTATTTGTTTTCAGTGTATTTTCCAACATACTAAAACTTACCAAATTGTACATCCGAATTAAGAGTGACAGAGTGAGTGATAAGAATATCCAATTCATGTCTCTCTTCCTGTTTACTTACACACACACACACACACACACACACACACACACACACACACACACACACACACACACACACACACTATAAAGCCGTTTTTGTGTCCCTGAATGCATCTTGCATTCTTGTAATGACAATGAGGAAGTGTCGTTCCCAGGATAAATGGGCTAGAGAGTGTGTGTGTGAGTTGGAGATACATACAGTCTATGGTGTTGGATTTGGTGTACTGCTGTTAATGTGTTCAGGTCAAAATGAAGTTATAAAAGAGCGGCAGACTCTATGTGACTGTGTGGGGACACTCAGCTGTGATTGCTGTCGTAACAGAGAGACATGCTCGCTCTGGTGCGCATGTGTTAATTACACTAAAAAAATAATGTAATTATTTACTGCCGTTGATGCGTTATTTTTGATAGCTCTAATTATTAGATATTATACCAATTTGCTTTTTTACCCTTTACACAAAGCTAAAATGTTTTGTTCAAATACAGACCTGTCAACCTTGGAGACATTTCATGAGTACTACCCACACAACTCAAAAAATGTCTAACGGCCAGTAAAATGTTTTGGGGTTTTTTAAAGTAAAAATACATGTGACACAGATTTTATTTTTTTCCTACATTGTACCTTTTGCAATGTGCAGTGGGCCAACAAAAAACGAGCCATGTGCTGGTTGTGGTGTCCAAAGTGTGGCTCCTGTGCCAAAGTGCTCCTGTGCCACACTTTGGACACCACTGATTTTATAGCAACAGAGCTTTTTGTTTTGTGTCATAAGAAGTGTGCCACATTATCTGATGGTCTTAAACCTTATTTAACAACATGAAGTTAATGACTGAGGAGGGTTGGTTCCATTTTGTGCAGCTTACACATGTGTGCGTGTGCACGAGCAATTAAAAAACATTTCCGATGATTCCTGGACTGCATGTAAGCTGGTGCTGATTTTAAAGATAATGTACACTGTGCATAACAAGTGATCAGGCAGCCTGGAAATGACAAGACAAGACCATCTCTCACCATATGGCACATGACACACGCAACCTGTAACTTTTTTCCTTAATAGATTCAGGGAAACATGGCGGTTATTCTACTACGTACTGCAACAACTTGTTAACGGTATAACATTGATGTTCTGAATTGTGGTGTTTGTGAATATACTTTGGTGTGAATGTTATTGGTGGACAAGGAGAAAGTGTTGTTGTGAGTACACGTCTCTGGCAAAAACAAAAAAAAGATAGAGACAAGGACAACAGCAGCAACAACAATTGTGACAACAACAACAGAACAACCGAAACATACAGGACTACATCAGCACATAAATGTCCGTGACGACTATAAAGACCCTGATGGAAAGGACAAAATAATATCAACAACCACAATGACAATGCTGCATTGAAACAGTCACACATAATAGTAGTCATGAAATGATGAACTATGATAGTGATCACAATGACAATACTGCATTGAAACAGTCACATAATAGTAGTAATGAAATGATGAACTATGATAGTGAACAGAATGACAATAACTGTAATGCACATCGTTGTAAAAACTATAATCATACTGCTGAAATCACCGTTGCTGTAATAAAACCAACAACATAATAACACCCTGGTTAACTCAGTGAGTAATGTGGGGAAGTACGTATGTACTGCGAGTGTGCATATGTACGTGTGTACAGGTATCTCTGTATGTGGGGAAGTCTTCATAGAGGCCACCAGGCCCACAGGGGCAGGCAGCACAAAGATCAGCGCCCCAAGAGCCAGCCCAGAGAGCCCCCCACCCCGGGAAGACCAGCAAGGGGCCGCAGAGAGGTAATCCCAGCCAAAGACAGGGCGCCGGCGGGCCGGAGGACAGCCAACCCCTGAGACCAGAGAGAGATCACACCCCACAAAGGCAGACGAGTATCGGGGGCCACACACCGGCAGGCCCAGAGACGCCCCCACAACCAGAAAGAAGCCCGCCCCGGGCCAGCCCCCGCCCGACCCCCGACACAGGACCGCCCCGCCCAGCGATGCAGGAGGCACACCCCCCCATTAATACTGTGGCATTAATAAAACTTAAAAAGAGCATCAGCCTGTGTGTGACTCTATCAGGACGCTACAATACTCTGCAACACGCACATCAAGTAGACAAATGAGTGGTTAACAAGTGGACGAGTGGTTAACAACATCGTCAGGTCAACAACCTCTTTATTTTTACGAACAACAAGGGATGCAAATGCTGCAGCAGCAGAGACTGTAATTCCTGTTTGTTTTGAGGCACTGACTGCATTGTAGTGAACTGCTAACACTTGCTAGGAGTAGCAGCTCCAGCAGGCAGGTATAAAAAAGTAGCGCTCTGATTTGCCGAGAGGTTGTTTTTCTACCTATGCGCAGGTTGCCATGGCAACTCCAAACCGAAAGCGCAAATGCGTACAAAGAGAGCAACAAAAATGCATCAAAATGCATGCTGAATACAAAAAATGAGTACAGTGTTCCCTCACTACATCGCGGCTCACTTTTTGCGGATTCGCTCTTTTGCGGATTTTTTTGAGTAGAATTTTGCACTTGTTTTTTTTTTTAACAGCGTATTAACGAACATTGTGTTCTGCGTCCTTGTGGTGTATTAGAGTGCTGTATCAGTGATCTGCTGCGTATGTCTGTTATTGTATTGGCTACTGCTACCAGTAGAGGGTGTTGTATAATCATGTGAGAGTTGAAGACTTGTTCAGACTTTATGGTTCTTCTCAGTAAATATTGAGCCACAACAATGCTGACTGGTTAAGTGAGAACCCGCCCACTGTGTTCTGTATTTTTATTGGCTGTCAACCATTGCCGATCAATCTCCTTCTTGCGGGACTGCCTGGTTGCTATGATCGCTAGCAGCTAACAATCACACATGCTGAATGAAGGCAGAGGTTACGCGGCTGTAGGGCGCCTGGAATAACTGTAAAAGAATCTTCAGTTCATGGAATACGAGGAGAAGGAATATGTTTTAACAAGGATACAAAAACACGACAGCCTAACGGCGCCAGGATTAGCCGCGATCGGAGGAGTGAAATATCAGTCAATTAATCTCTTTTGTCTGATCTCGTAAATTAATCTTTAAAATTCAAACAAAATTTGAACAAAAATGTGAACAAAAAACAAATGTGATCAAATGTTAATGCCTGTCTGAGAAGGTGTATAAAGTGTATGGTAAGGGGTTTTACAGCCTTAAAACATATATAACAATTGTACAAAAATATAGTTGCCTACTTTGTAAATGTACTTATTGAGGACTATTTTGGGAACCTATCTCCCGCGATAAACAAGGGAACACTGGATATGTTGGCAGGTCTGCAAATACTGTAGCTTAGCTTACTGACCATATTGAATTGCTTTTAGCATCTAAATGTACATAATGTATCAAAATGGCCCCAACATCCATTAATTTTTAAGTACGCAGCCCTCAGTGGAAAAACTTTGTACAACCCTGGTGTGCAGGAAGTGGAAAACTGAAGAAAACATAGTTGGCAACTCTATCAGCTTCCACCCTTCTGGTAAGACTTACACCCATCGGTGGATTTGATGGCCTTGTTCTTCCACACCAAACTCCAAGCATGCCTTTATGGACCTTGCTTTGTGCGCTGGGAACATAACAGGGTCTTCCTCAAAATATTCCCACAAAGCTGGCAGCAAACAACTGTCCAAAATGTCTTGTTACGATGATGAACGAAGGTTCATGGGCAACTAAGAACTCTAGTCCAATTCCTTATTGAATCAGAAGTGTCTGGATATAGTGTACGCGAGAGACTTGGTGATAATTAAAGACAAACTGCTTTGAGTCACAGTGAGAGATGTCTGACTGTATGTGAAAGTGTCCCTGGTGAAGTTGTGGAAGCATCTGTGATCATGTGAGTACAGCAGATGTGTCTGACCTTTGCTGAAGTTGGCATTGGCTCCTCTGTCCAGAAGCACTCTGGTGATGTTATCGTCAGCCACGGTGACAGCCCACATCAGTGGAGAGATGCCAAAGCCCAGCCTGGTCTCCACGTCCATGCCTATCCACAACAACAGTACATCATGACACAATCTCATACACTCTAAGCATACATGCACACAAACACACAAATTCCTTGATCTGTTTTTATGAATACAAAAGGTGCTCGCCATTGTCCAGCAGATGCTCAAGCATGCCAATGTCACCATCACTGATGGCTTTTTTCAGTAGACCAGCTTCATTTTCTGCATTTGGCACAGTATCTGCATCCTAAAACAAAGACAAACAATCACATGTCAGTCATATATCACACCCAATTTATATCCATTGCATAATGCCTTGTTAAACAGATAAGTAATCCTAATATTGACTTCAATTTACAGCCAAATGAAGTTAGAAGTCAAAGAACATTGGCGTCATTCTACTATTATCTACTACCAATGTATCATACCGTTGTGCTTTGGATTACATGTTTTTTGCCTTTACTCGAATATTAAATTAAAAGTTTTTTGGACTTGCTATAAAGGTTACTCGTTTACTTTAGTTGGCAGAGACTCACATCATAAAACTGCACATCCAACTACGGTATTGTCTAAGTTTTCATAAAGATGGCGTCTTCCCAAATTCACTGTTCAACATGTGAAATGACCGACAGGCTCACAATATTGTTATTGTCAATTCATATTCATGGCTCCTTCCATTAAGCCATTTATGTTGTAATAAGTAAAAGTGTATTCACTGTATTAAATGAATGCCTGTTTGTTATTTAATGTTTGTGTTGTTTCTACTGACATACAAGCATCGAATTGCCAAGGTTAGCTAGCACGCCAACGAGCAAAGTTAATGCATTGCTTATGGCGGCAAGCTACCCTGTTTCTGGGTAGCACGAGGGACGTTAGCCTGGTGAGCTAAATACTTTTACAATGTTTTAATCCACTTAACCTGATTGAACGACGGCGACTTCTTGTCACACGAATGGTCCATGAACCACTCATCGCTGCTGGCATCGCTCTCATATCCCGCCGGGAAGAAGATGTCCATGTTTGTGGAAGGTTGACGTCACAAGTAGCAGTAACATTTGCCAGATGGGAAATGGCAAATTATCATACCAGAAGTTTACATTTATCATACGTACTCGATTTAACGTTGCACGGGCCAATCTGCTACAGTAAAACATTACCACAGACCATGTATAGTATATGTATAGTATAGCTTATAGTGCAGTTTTACCTTTAAATAAAGTAAAAGAACTTCTGGAAAAAAGCTGCCACTGGCAGAACAGCACCTCCACCTGACTGTAACGAGGCACGTGAGAATTGGAGAAGTGGAATTGTCCTAATGTTCCCACCATAAGGTACTCCTGAATGTACATATTGTATACATAAGTGTGTATGTATATGTATCCTGTTTGTGTTTGCTAATTATTTATCGTACAGAGTGTGAAATTATCATTCAAATATGATAGTTATTGTACAGCTGGCAACACTGATAGCTGCACTCGCAAGGCAGATGGGGCCTGGAACAGATGAGCAATACTGCTGCAACTACTTTAACTACTATCATTATTACTACTGCTACTATTAAAGTTACTGTTAATATCCATCTGATGATAACCGTAGCGCTGGAAATTGAGCTTTTTTTGCAGTGTAGGAAAGCGGTACTGGTATTTCTGTCCTGGCTGCTCAGTACAATATGGCTAAATTGGCCTGAAATGTAATGTAAGCCGGAAAAAGTCAGCTATGTTAAAGTGAAGAGATTGTCCTCCCAAGCGCAAGCAGCAACCCTCTGCATGTTTATCAGTGTTGAAATACGACTTTAAACGTTGTCTGTGTAGTCAGTAAAAGTTTTATGAGAACTTAATCTGACCCCACAAGAGATGATTTCACTTTACATTATTTCCTTTGGTTAAATCTGAGCAATGGCAGATTTCCAATCAGGACCTGCGTGGTAAAGGTGTGTTACTGTAAATGAACAGCAGAGGTCAGTATTTCCTGCTGGGGTCATGAAAGCTGCTGCCCTGGCAACAAGATGCACAATTTGAACAACTCTTCATGCACACGCTCGTATAGTAATTACCACTTTACTAGCAAGGCAAGGAGAACATGTCACTAATTGAACAAGACAAGCCTGATTTAATTATTTATTTATTGAGGCACCATTCGCTTTGCTCGTACTCATAATGCCATGTCACATATTCTAAATGGATGTCAAGTGAAGTAGCAGTTTAAGTAGCAGTCTAACCTGACTGCAAATGCTCATCTGATATGTTCTGAGACCAAAGGCTTACTGCATTTTCCCACTTTATCTGTGTTCCCTTGTGGAATGTTTTGATCCTCCCTCTTCTGATGAAACTGATTTTTTTTTTTAAAGGAATTCATATAAATGTACCGGAACTGTTTCTACTACATTATTGAGTGTTATTGAAGTGTGTGTTTGTGGTAAAATGAAATTTATAATGACATTTATAAGCGTTATGAGGAGCATCAGCTGAAGCAGGCAGGAAGCAATGTCCCAAATTAAAAGTTAAAATTTAGTATTCATGTTGTAATCAAGCATACAAGCAGAGAGTATACACCTGGGCATCCTCATTTAGCACAGGGGCGTGCATCAAGTGTTTACATGCAAGGTTAGTAACAGCAACAGCAGGTATTTCCTACAAACATGCCACAAACGACAGTCATTACACAACTTCAGCAGTAAAAATGTACATTTATGTGTGATTAGTCTCATTTTTATATTACTCGTAGTTCAAACTAGACAACCAAATTAGAAAAGCCTAGGAAAAGCAGAGTAAATGCAGTGGAATGCAAATTCTAAGGTGGCACAGTTTGGAGTCAAATCAAAAATTGATACTAATAAAACTTGGGAGTTCAAACTATGGTCATATGAAACTTAAGTGTATCATAGGGGTTGTGTGCGTGTGTGTGATACCGTCACCAAAAAAAAGTATGTGATGATAACCACAGAACAGTGACCCTAACTTTAATTGCATCAGAGGAAAGGGTCGGGAAATAAAGTAAATAAATAAATAAATAATACACAAATATAAATGACATATGCTAATTTGACCTAGCAAATGGTAAAATCTCCAAGTTGCAGCAGTGCCTATAAAACACCTCGAGGTGAGAACACTGTTCTGCAAACAGTGGCTGTGTTTTACTGGAGTTTGCTTACTTAAGCAGTTGTGTTATACAGTGGTAACTTCTTTTTGCACTTGAATGACAATTATTTTATTCTTTTTGTGCTTCATTTCTTTCACACTTGCATGATAGTTAAGTACGTCAATACATTCCTTTTTTACATGATTTTCTATTTGGATGTTGTTGGTTTTTTTTAGAACAACTTGGAAGTGAACCAGCGTGTGTTCGACTGTGGGGGGTATTTGGGGGTGTTCTTCAGTCACGTGACCAGTGTGTTGGCGCTGAGGTGTGGTTGGCTCGTGGAAATGACGTGCGTGTGTCCGGTGCGCGCGCACATAAAGGATGGACAGTGTGTCAACGCTGACAGTCACGCCGTGCAGGAGGACCGCGCTCTTCGTGGGGGTCTTTCGTGGAGGATCGTCACATTGAGTCTGCTGGACAAAGTTGGGATCTGTCAGTCAAAGTGGGAGCCAGTCTTGTCTGTCAGTCACAGTGGGGGGTACACAAATGTGAGGGGCGCACTAGCCTCGGTCTCAGGTGCAAACGACGCGAAGGATGCAGAAGTCACCAGTGGAAGATGTGAACTTCCTGTCCAGGTTCTGCTTCTGGTAAGGGCACACGTTTGAGTCACTGCATATGTCTTTTTTTATCTCTTGTGTGCTGTTGGAGCAGACTCGTTACGTGATACAAGAGTTGTGTACGCACTTAATCATTAAGTAATAAATATTCTTGTTAGTCGAAAGTGCAAATAGTTAGTGCTCAATTTGAGGAGAACAAATTCGCATTTTTCTTGTGGTAGTGGATGGTCCCGGGTACATTTTTTTGATTGGTCCTCGGCATATTGTAAACATAAAATACATTATTAATTAAATATATTATTAGATATAGTACACTCATTTGCTTTGTCACCAATAACGCAAAACTAATATGTGGATGTTTTGTTCGGATAGCTTAATACACTGATCTACCTTGGATTGTTTTAACACCTTTAATGTACAAAGTGTATCAAAGTGGCATCCCCATCCTTCAATTTTTCTGCATAGTATGAAGTTTGGACACCTGTTAAAACAGTATAGCTTGTGCTTATCTTGATGTCTATTGCTCTTTCATTCTTTGTTGTTGTTGTTGTTAATGTGTGTGTAAAAGTGGCCTTAACAAGGTAGTAAAAGTGTCACTTCAAGATCCTTTGCGAAGTTAAGGAAGCACCTTGCATCAACTTTAAGACGCATTTTGTGTTTCAGTTCAAGTGATATCTTGTTACGTGTGAGTATGTTGCATCTTACATGGTAGATGGCCACTATGTACCACACAGGGCATCTTCTAGATTTTTCTGATACATTCCAGTACACAGATGGATAAAAACAGTAGTAGGTTCAGTCTTGTTTCATCTGTCTTTTTTTTTTTTTGCTCAGGTGGATGTCCCCGCTGCTAAGAAAGGGCTTCAGGAAGAAGTTGGACCTCACTGATGTTTACAAAGCTCCTTCTTATGATCTGGCTGGGAACCTCTCTGAGCGACTGGAAAGGTTTGTGGACCTCCCTGAGTTCTGATATCTCCAAAAGCACTTTGATGTAAACTTGAACCCACAAGTCCTGTCTTTTTGTGTTTTGTTTTTTTGCCCTTTCCATATGTTTACAGTCGCAGGACGTCTTCCCTGTTTCCTTCAAAGTCAAATTAAAATACGGGCTGGCATTTAAACGCGGTCGGACGTGAACTAAAGCTAATGTGTGCCAAACAAACACACCTTACGTCTTTACGTTTCAATATGAAGTTCAACAATGCTTCCAACCATTTCCCCAAACATAATAGAAATAATTTTTTTTAAAAGTCGGTATGGTATCCTGCTGCCCCTAACATCCCACGTCAAGTGGCCCGGTGCCAATAAATGCTAAAAAGGTGACCTTTAATGAAAAAAAACGGCTGATGAATGTCTGCTGGTGAGTGATTGGCTTCATTATTTTCAAGCAGGCAAACAGTGAAGGCTTCTGGGAACGTGAACTTTATCTTGAAATGAAAGCACGCTGTGAACCTCTACATCACTCACTCAGGTCACAAGGTGGACTTTATAAACCTGGAAATGAGAAAGACAAAAAATGGGCTACAAGGACAAAAGTATTGGGACACTCTCCACCTCTAGAAAGTGAAAAGTGAAGCGCTCCACTCCTCTGGGAAGACTTTCTACAAGATTTTGACTTTTTTTTTGTCCATTTCTGAGGCCTGAGGCCACAGATAGCTTGGTCTTCCACACCAAACTCCTCTTAGCATTTGATTAAAAGCTGTGTCCAAACACACTCCGGTGCTTAGTAGAACACCCCAGTGTTGTTATGATCTGCTGATCCATAGCCAGACACCAGCTTCCGGCAGCGTTCCTGAGGAATTGTATCCCACTGCTGGTGGGCAATGCACTCCACTTTTTCAATATTTTCGGATTCGTGTGCTGCTGCTTCCATCTCCTTCAAATCCCCAGATTTTCTATCAGGCCTCAAGTTAGGCCATTGTAGAATGTTATAGAGTTTGTTCTAGTGAGTCCAAATGAGGAGGAGTTGTATGGCTGTCATCTGTCTTCTTTACAGTATAAATCTGTCAGCTGTGTGTCCAAGCGCCTTTGTCCCCCCCTAACCCCTTCTTTAATCACTCTGGTTGGTTGTCCCTGGTGTCCTCCATGTCCTTCATGCACTTGCTATCACAACATCCCTGTGCTTCTACTGTATGAAACAAAGCTGCTTCTTACTTGACTTGGAGGTTCAGAGCGCTGTGATGTAACAAGGCCAATTACGGATTGAGTTGCTTTGAGATTTCAGATTGACAAGCTGTTAAAATACGTCCACTACAGCCTCCTGGTGAGGTTTAACGAGCATTCTGAACATCAGCTTGTCGGATAAAAGGTTAATCGTGGTATAAGAGGACGCTTAAAAACTGACATTAGACAGCCGCTACTGTTTGACCCCCATGTGTCCTGTCCTCCTTGCAGAGAATGGGACAGAGAGGTGGTCTCAGCCAAGAACAAGCCCAGACTGATGCGGGCGCTGGCTCGCTGCTTCCTTGGCCCGTTTGCCTTCTTTGGAGTCCTCCTCTACTTCGGGGTGGGTCTGCTGATCTTGTTCTTCTTTAGCATCATTATTGAAGCATTATCATCTCTATTGTACACTGCCGGGATGACAATTCCTCATGTTAACAAGACAAAAAATCTGCAGAAAATTAGAGTTACAGTGCCTTTTAATGGTTAGCATTAGCAAAAATATATTAAAGTATATAAATATATTATCGTTATGTCATCCATAAAGAAAGCATTAACATTCATGCATTTTTTGAATTGACAAAATGTAAAAAAAAATATATATCTATATATAGCAGTATGCACCAAAAATGCTTTGTGAGAGGATTTGAGGAAACGGTGTGTCCTGCTATGATCATCTCTTCACGTAGGAGGCCTCCAAGACAGTGCAACCTCAGCTTCTGGGTCGCATCATCAGCTCCTTTGACCCCTTCCACGCTCCGGAGCGGAACCAGGGCTACTTCCTGGCACTGGGCCTTTGCCTGCTCTTCACGGCTCGCTTCCTGCTGCTGCAGCCAGCCCTCTTTGGCCTGCATCACCTGGGTATGCAAATCCGCATCGCCCTCTTCAGTCTCATCTACAAGAAGGTGAGGCGTTTCTTAGATGCAATTATGCAGTCATTCAGGTCGTGATTTTATGTCACAATGTTAGACTCCTGTTAGTGTTTTACAATGCCAAAATGTTAGAAACAGCTATCAGTATGATGTAGCACAGTTGTACAAGCACAATAATCATATAACATACTGTTTAATTGAATAGGTCCTCGACATTGCCCATCAAAAGTAAACATTATTGTCTCTTTAAATGCAGGATTTCTTATCAGACAGGTGTACCTAATGTTGTGTCCACAAACAGGATGGAATGTGCATCATCAGAACAAGACAACCCAGCTGATTAGATAAAAACATTTTGTATTGGTCGTTAAGATCCAGCTGTTTGTCACTGCCATGTCCAACACGCCTGACCAAACGTTCCCGGCAGCGGACGAGGCATTGAGGGCGTGGCCTCGCGGTGTAAAAGTGACTGTTTTAAAGCCCAGTGTACTTCCACCGACCCCTCACCTTCGACCTTTCTTTTATTTTTTCAGACCCTGAAACTGTCCAGTAAGGTCCTGGATAAAATTAGCACTGGTCAGCTGGTGAGTCTGATGTCGGCCCACCTCAACAAGCTGGATGAGGTGAGATATACTGTACAACCTGAAAGGAGCAAAACAATCTCCTCTTAGAGGGGCATGAATCACTTTGACTGGCCAGCTTTCTGCTCTATTGACACACACACACTCATACAGCTATTGTGTGGCGGAGAAGTCAAAACACATTCCCTGATTATGCAACAACATACCTGGAGGGTTCAAGCGAGCGCTCTCAAGAAGATGTTGAATGTGGAAACACTCTGCCACTCCATTTGAGACAATTAGCACCTGCCTTACATGTGGCTGCTGTCCCTTTAGTGGCTGCTTGGGTGGTGTGTGTGTGTCCTGTGCCTCCTTTTGCAGGTGTGTGGCTGTAGGCTTCACACTAACGCTGCGCCTGATACTTCTAGGAAGAACAACATCTTATTTCACTCCAATATACGAGACATCACGACTAGACAATTCATTAGAAAAGTGCCTCAAACGTACCATATTCTCCCAATAGACAGCAGCGTGACACAATAAAGCTGCCTGTTATACTCTCTGCAGTAAATGCCATGACGTGCACCCATGTGACCTGTGTGTGTGTGTGTCTGTGTGTTCTATAGAGCCTTGGTCTGGCCCATTTTGTATGGATCACACCCCTGCAGTGTATCCTGTGTGTGGGTCTGATTTGGGAACTGATCGAGGTGAACGGCTTCTGCGCCCTGGCAGCTCTCACACTCCTCGGCATTATCCAGGCCTGCCTCTCCCAGAAGATGGGACCTCACCGGTGGGAACAAATAAAGGAATTAATTGGCTTTTTACCAGTGGTGGTCAAAGCTTTCTCCGCTGGCCTAAACACTGGCCTACATTTATAACTTAAATTCTAGTATGTGTTCCATGAAACTGTATTAGTTTATACCCTTCAGTGTATTATCTTCATTTAGTAGTGTGTCTCTTGGCTGCACTGCTTCCAGTACGTGTGTGTGTATGTTAGATTTTTTTGTAGTCTAATGTAGTCTGCCCAGAGCGTTCAGAATCACTGTTAGTTACGAGGCTGTTTTGTTTAAACAATCAGATTTCACGTTCGCCTGTTGACAGTTGGTTGATGTCTGAAAGCCTATACCCAACACTCCTAATTACCAGTGCGCTTGAACATACTGTCACATGAACAGTGCAGCGCTTAATTGATCCAACACGAAGAAAACAGACAGACATGGCGTTGTTCATTGTTCTGTGTGTGTTACATGAACAAATAAGTAAGTTTATATATATGTATTATGTATAAGTCAGCCTGGGACAGGGTTTGTTTGTATTGTTATATTGCGTTTTTGTATGTTATTGATAGTTTGTGTAATTGTGATGTGATAGTGGTTGTATTAAGAGGTGGATTGGGTCGCATAAGTCCCCACTGAAGGCCCAGTTATGAAATCCATTGATTTTTACAATATGCCGAGGGCCAATAAAAAATGATCTGTGGGCCAAAAATGGCCCCAGCCCACTTTGGCCACTTTGCTGACTAGACAGTCTGGATGAAGAATGTTGTTGTGTGTGAATGTCATTGCTTGGTTGTTAAGGTCAAGCTGTCGTCCTGTGAAAAAAAGGGTGAAGCGTGCTGGGATGATCAACCGCCGCTTGGCTCTCACCTCAGAGATTGTGGAGAACATCCACTCGGTGAAGGCGTACGGCTGGGAGGAGGTGATGGAGACCATCATCAAGAACATCAGACAGTAAGAGACCACACTTTGACACCACTGAACACTTTGTTAAATGTCAAACAGAGCCATAATTAGCATCATGGCTACACAAAAGGAAAAAGTCTTTCATTTGACCGTAACATTGGCTCTTCCTTCTCCTCCTCCTCCTCAGGGATGAGATGACCCTGACCAGGAAGATCGGGTCCTTGCGTTACTTCTACAGCGCCGCCTACTTCTTCTCCGCCATCTTGGTCATCGTGTCGGCCATTGTGCCGCACGCACTCAGCAAAGGCATCATTCTGCGCCGTATCTTCACCACCGCCTCCTACTGCATGGTGCTGCGCATGACGCTCACCCGACAGCTGCCCGGTTCAATCCAGATGTGGTATGACACGCTGGCGCTGGTCAATAAGATAGAGGTGGGTCACGTGATCACAGCTCTGCTTCATCTAATTTTGCCCATCAGCAGGTTCCAAAATAATGATATGTTGTTTAGGAGTTCTTGATGAAGGAGGAGTACAGAGTTCTGGAGTACAACCTGACTACCACAGAACTCGAGCTGATCAACGTCTCTGCATCCTGGGATGAGGTGAGAGGGTCTCTATGCATCCAAGTGCATGAAGGTGCTTACCGTACCTTTCAGTGTACAAGCCGCTACTTTCTTCTCACGCTTTGAATCCTGCGGCTTATACAGTGATCCGGCGAATATGTGGCCACGTCCCAGTCTTGTAACATCTCCTGTGCTTCGGAGCAGTCTTTTTGCGCTTTGTGTGCACGCCCTCATCATGTAGAATGCGTGGAGAGGTGCATGTGATGCGGATTTCAAGTTGAAGGCAATCGATGTAGCAGGTTTTGTTCGGGTCTGCCAGTGGATCTTAGCAGCGTGGAGCAGTGTCGGGAGGTCCACTGTCACTGGCGGGTTTCACGGGGCTGGACTGCTGCATGCTGGGGAGGACAGCACAGGCTCAGGTGCTCATATTCCTCGGCGCGGGGATGGCGATGGTTGTTAAAACGATAGGATAGATTGCATCATAGACACTATCACACCTTATCACATACACGGGTGGGGCGGGCTGGATTGGGGTGCCTCGTGCACCTCGGCGTCTGCCCGCCAGGGTCGGCGGTGTGGCCGGGGGCCTGGCCGTCGCGGTGGCTCGCCCGGGGCGGCCTGGCCTGTGGGGTGCCCTTGTCTGGTTCGCCTGCCCTTCCCTGGGGTGGCCCTCTGGGGCCTGTTGATGCCGGGGCTTGCGCCGGGGGGGGCGGCTTGCGGTGCCCCCCCTGGACTGACACGTGCCGCGGGCGCCTCTGCACTCTTGGGGCGGGTTCGGCGGTCTCCGGGGGGCGGTGCTGGTGCTTCGGGTGGCCCGTGTGCTGTCGCGGCGGCCGGTGGTTGCTGCGCTGTGGCGGCTGCTGGGGCGCCGGGCCAGCTGGTGGGTTGGGGCTTGGTCATGCTTGCGGGTACTGTGGGCCTGGGTGGCGGGGTGGGGGTGGGGGGGCGGGTGCCCTGGGGCCGGGCTCGCTGGGGGGGGTCGTGCTCTGCCGGGCGCTTGGGCGTCTGTCGCCGTTGCGCTTTGTGCGCTGCCGGGCCGCTGTCTGTGTCCTCGCCTCCCCCGGTCTGTCTGTGGGCTTGTCGGGGGTGGGGCTCCGGTGCGCGGGTGGTGCGCTGTCGGCTCTGGTGGCATGTGGCTGGTCTGGCTTCTGGTGGTATGTGGGGGCCGTCGGCTGGTCGGCTGCTGGTCTCGCCTTCTCGGCGCTGGTGCTTGGCCTCCCTGCGGCTTGGGGTGTGGTGCTCCCGCTCTCTCTTCGGGGTTTGCTGGCCCGCGGGTCTCGGTTGGCGCTGTGTGGTGGTTCGCCTGGCTGCTCGCCCGTTTTCCCGCCTGCCTGCTCGGTTTCCCGCTCTCCTCCTCGCTGACTCCCCTGTCTGCCTCGCTGGCGGCGTCCTACCGCTGGGGGGGTGTGGCCGGGTGTCTTCCTGCTCCCCGGCAGTCTGCGCTCTCCGCCCCTGGGTTCTGAATCGTATGTCTGGGACCCCGGGGTCCCCGGCTCCGCTGCTCCTTGGGTTACCAACGGGGGATAGGGTGGGGCTTCCGGGTGTCGGGCAGTCGACCACTGTGTGTGTGTGTGTGTGTGTGTGTGTGTGTGTGTGTGTGCGCGCTTGAGTAAGTAAGAGTGTGTATGAGCGTGCGCATAGGGGTGTGTTTGTGCGTAGGAGTGTTTATGTGCGTGTGTGTGGGTGCGTAGGAGTGTGTATGTGCGTGCGTGTGTGTATTTTTATTTATTTATTTATTTTAGTTATTTATTTGGGGGAGCATACAGGGGTTTGCTCCGTGGGGTCAGGTGCTGGGCGATACATCTCTGCCGCCCGTGCCTCCGCCGGGTGGGTGGAGGGTGTGCCTCCTGCATCCCTTGGCGGGGCGGCCCTGTGTCGGGGGTCGGGCGGGGGTTGGCCCGGGGCGGGCCGGGCTCCGCTCCCTGGGGGTGGGGGTGGCGGTGGGGGGGAATTGGCGCTTCCGGCGCGGGCGGGCTTCTTTCCGGCTGTGGAGGCGTCTCTGGGCCTGCCGGTTTGTGGCCCCCGGTACCCGTCTGCCTTTGTGGGGTGTGATCTCTCGCTGGTCTCGGGGGTTGGCAGTCCTCCGGCCCGCTGGCGCCCTGTCCTTGGCTGGGATTACCTCTCTTCGGCCCCTTACTGGTCTTCCCGGGGGGGGGGGGCTCTCTGGGCTGGCTCTTGGGGCACTGTTCTTTGTGCTGCCTGCCCCTATGGGCCTGGTGGCCTTCTGGCGGCCGGGGCCCGGCCTTGCTATTTGGGGCGGGGCTCTCTGGGAGGTGGAAGGCGGCCCCTTTCCTTTCATGCACTCTCAGTGACAATCACACGCCCACACATTCCTGCACCTTTATATATATATGAAGTCTTCCTTACATACAGAGATACCTGTACATATGCACACTCACAGTACATACGTACTTCCCCACATTACTCACTGAGTTATCCAGGGTGTTATTATGTTGTTGGTTTTATTACAGCGACGGTGATTTCAGCAGTATGACTATATATATATATGTGTGTATGTGCGGTATATATGTGTATATATATATATATATATATATATATATATATATATATGTATATATGTATTTATGTATGTGTATGTATGTATATATGTGTGTATATGTATTTTTTTTTTTTTTACAATGATGTGCATTACAGTAACTTTGATTCTATTCACTATCATGGATAATCATTTCATTACTACAGTTATGTGTGACTGTTTCAATGCGGTATTATCATGGTGATCACTATCATAATTCATCATTTCATGACTGCTATTGTGTGCGACTGTTTCAATGCAGTATTGTCATTGTGATCACTGTCATAGGTCATCATTTCATGACTGCTATTATGTCTGATTGTCATTGACAGCTTTGTCATTGTGGTTGTTGATATTGATTTGTCCTTTATCCTTGTTCGTCTTTATAGTTGTCACGGACATTTATTTGCTGATGTCGTTCGGTATGTTTCTGTTGTTCTGTCACAATTGTTGTTGTTGCTGCTGTTGTCCTTGTCTCTTGTCTCTCTTTTTTTTGTTTTTGTCCCCTCTCGCCCCCCCCCCCCCCCCTGCTTTAAAGGCTGGACAGGACAGGGGGAAAAAAAAAATAATAATAAAAATAAAAATAAAAATAAAACGATAGGGGGAGAGATACTGGCGGGGTGTGTGGTGAGGGAGTTGTGAGGTTGTTCAGTTCAGAGAGTGAAGAAGATGACTTCAGTGGTTTTAGCTCCCAGGAGGAGGATGAGGACAACGTTTTGACTATTTGTTTAACTTATATGCACTGTTCAGCAGTTGGAATAAAACATTTACTGTATTTATCCATCCATCCATTTTCTATACCGCTTCATCCTCACTAGGGTCACGGGGGCATGCTGGAGCCTATCCCAGCTGACTTCGGGCAACAGGCGGGGTACACCCTGGACTGGTCGCCAGCCAATCGCAGGGCACACATAGACAAACAACCATTCACACTCACATTCATACCTATGGACAATTTAGAGTCACCAATTAACCTAACATGCATGTTTTTGGGAATGTGGGAGGAAGCCGGAGTGCCTGGAGAAAACCCACACGCACACGGGGAGAACATGCAAACTCCACACAGAAATGCCCAGGGGAGAATCGAACCCAGGTCTTCCCGATCTCCGGGCTGTTCCTGTATTGGCCAACGTGCTAACCACTAGACCACCGTGCGGCCCATTTACTGTATTTAATTAAAAGTAAAAAAAATCTTTCTGTGTACTAAATATCCCATGTTATGAGGTGGACACCTGCGGCTTATAGATGGGTGCAGCCTTTCTGTACGAATCTTTAATGTTTTTATGCTACATAGACACTTAAAGCATAGTAAATCCATCATACACTACAGGTACAGTATACTCGTTAGTTTGTTCTCAGTTAGTTTGCTTATCTACGTTATAGGGGCTATAAACTGAGTCAGGCAGGTGTAGTTTATCAATCACTCCGCACCGTGAGAAAAGCAGCATCGCTTCACAGCGTAATCAATTATCTGGTCGTTGTCACTAAAGCCAGTCTTTGCTGGGGAAGGCTGCTGGGAAGTCTCCCTCTGATATTTGGATTTTATCCATCATCCAATTCCCCGACGCTACTCTCTTCTTCTCCGCTTCCTGGAATGTGTAATTTCAAGATGAATGAGAGGGGCGCTGCCTTTGTTTACAGCTGACAGCGGGTACGTCAGCTCATTACAATGACAAGAAGCGGCACAGACCGCAGCCTGGTTCGCCATTTGGGACACAGTGACCCGTAAAACCCCTTAGAGGTCAATGATTAAGCCAATGAATTGCCTCTTTGGGGCGGCCATTGTTGTTGGCAGATGACAGCAAATGAAATTAGACCATTGTGAGAACTCACTTTAGAGATTCAGGTTTCTCACAGCAATATGTTCCTAAACACACGAAGCACTGTTCATGTGGCAGCTCTGTACATGAACCTCTGTGTTTACCCTAGGACTTTCTGAAAAAGTACATTTCTTGGTCATGCCCAATAAATGACACTCAACCAAACTTTTCGAACTGGATTCCCTCTCACGAAGATCTCCAAACTTGAATGTGTCATTTTAAATGATTCCTTCTGTCCAAAGAAACAGTATATATGTTTAAAAAATGGCCACAACTAGCAAAAGCTGGATCAGCCGAAGCTGAATTAAACCTGGTTTCATATTACAGCTTCTACCCTGCACGCACTTTGTATATTTAATTCAAATCAGGCAAGATGAAAACAAAGATTTTTTTCATGGTAAAATATTTGTTACTAGCATTTTTTTTAAATATCATCAATGCATATTTTCTTTAAAATGACATCTTTGGAAGAATATGTACCTACAGTGTGATCAAAATGGCCAGGTTGATATATCCAAAAATGTCTCATAGTTTGGTGGCCCAGAATATTACAAACAACTCTTAAGTTGTACAAGCTTAACAATAAACATATACTCTAGTATCATATCATATGTAATAAGCTATTCTATTTCTTCATATAGTGACCTAGATTTGCTTTTATTTACTCAACTGCAGAGAGTATCAGCGGTAGTAACATGATATTTATTAAAGATAATTAATATTCCATTAAAATAATTTTTTCACAAATATAATAACAATTATTATTATTATTATTATTATTATTAAAATCTTGTGTAAAATATTTGCATTATTATCTCTGTAAAGACAGAATGTTTGTATTGGCTCTCTTTAGATTGTGTACTTCATGAAATGCTCATTTTGCAGGGCATCGGCGAGCTCTTTGAGAAGATCAAGCAGGAGAACAAAGCCAACGGTCACGCCAACGGTGGCCTCTTCTTCACTAACCTTTACGTGACACCTGTCCTGAAGAACATCAGCCTCCACCTGGAGAAGGGCAAGATGCTGGCGGTGGCAGGATCCACGGGCTCGGGGAAGGTGAGACTGTCCTGGAGATGCCGCTGCCGACGGCTTGAAAGATGTCATCTTTCCCACAGAGCTCGCTCCTCATGTTGATCCTGGGAGAGCTGGTGCCGTCCGAGGGGAAAATCCGACACAGCGGTCGCATCTCCTTCTCCTCGCAGACCTCCTGGATCATGCCGGGCACCATACGGGACAACATCCTGTTTGGACTCACCTACGACGAGTACCGCTACACCTCAGTCATCAAGGCCTGCCAGCTGGAGGAGGTGAGTCCATCCTTATTGCTCCTTCAGGGTTCATGATAAAGAATGACAGATTAATCCTTCTGTCCTCTACCACTGTATTTGGAGGGTCATTTTGTGTGTTCACAAGTGTGTGAGCATTCCGAGGGTTTTGACTTTGTGGATTATTTTGACTCTATTTGATTTCTATTAAGAAAAGTGGTGGTTACCATATATAACTGGCATGGTGCCACGGTATCACAGTCATTCTATGACTCGGCTGTGGTGTTAGGAATGCAATGTCCAGTTAGGTACTGGTTTTAGATTATAAATGTTTGCTGCTTGGAGTGTCTATGAGGCATCAAGAGGCCTCTACTTTGCTCTGACCACATTCACACCCATTAAAACCCCCTGAAACACACACACAAACACACACGGTGTCTCATAAGCCTACGTGTTGAGTGAAGGCCCCTCAGCAGAATAACGTCCACTCTGTTGCCATGGATACCACGCATTATGTCACCAACATGCAACATGATCTTGTTGCTTGTCCATAATGGACGTGAAGCGTACCACAGAGACGTCTGGGCAGCAGTTAAACGATGTGACCAAATAAGACACATTTATGTGCAACACACAATGTTTTATTTTATTGTTTTAGTCTCTATGAAAAGTTATAACAATTTCATGATATAACCATTTTGGTGTTGATGTGGGCACCCAGTGACACGGCCACTGAGTGCACCTTTGGGTGTTTTTGGCCCAAACAGCGAATGTTGCCACAGCAAACAAATGTGGTGTGCAATATCCACATGGCTGGGGAGACACGTGCACAGCGTTGTTGTGCTTATGACAGCGATGGTGACTTGGTGATTTCAAATAAGTTTGGATTAGAAATAAGGAACTAGCTGTTGGAGTCGGAAGTGCAGGGGAGTTTTCTGCTACTAGAATGCAGGAACTAATTGTATAAGAGGCTTTTTGGTGGCTTCATTTTGGGGAGCGGTCTTTACTAGCGCTGCGTTGAAAGCACAACAATCCACCTGTGGCTAATAGATAGCACACTTGCTCGCTCGCCCTTAAATGCACAGATGTACGTGCGTTGTATTAAGACTTGCTAACAAATAGATTTTAGGGAAATTTCAGCTCTCCCCCATCACCACTTGTCAATTCGTAGCGTCTCAAGTCATCTTAACAAATACAGTGGAACCTTGGTTTCCCTCCTTTGTCTGTCCAAAAGGTCAGATGAAAACTGAAACATACAAATCCATTTTTCCCATAGGAAATAATGTAATTCCAATTCATCCATTCCAGACAGCCAAAAATAGGAACACAAAACAAATTTGAGTTTTGCATTCAGAAAACAAATAGAAAAACATATAAATGACCAATGAAATGGGTACATGAACATTTAGCATCATTTTTACCTTTATTGAAGACTTGCTGGTGAACACAGTAATGTGTGGCGAGAGGAAGGGTGGCGCTCGTCTGTTACAAACATCACTTTAAAGAGTGGATGGTTAGAGCTGTATACTTGCTCACTTGAACTTTATTGTAAAATTCAGCAGCAGGTACAATCATCGTTACACACCCTAGCTGAGCTCACTGTACTGTTTGTAGTGTGTCTCCCTTAAACTATTCCCCTGCAACCTATTGGAACCTTTACATTACGTTATTATTAGAACAGACGCTACATTTGTACTTTGTCACGAGTAGGGTTGTCCGATAATATCAGCCACCGATAATTATTGGCATAAAATTGTGCTATCAGCTAACATCGGTATTGTTTTTTCACCGCATTGAAAGCCGATGCAGCGCTCCTACAAAATCGCATCACTACTGAATCATGTAGTTAGTACTGTGCCGCTCACAAGCCTGTGAGGAAGAAGTCACTATTCATTTAGCAAACAGAGTAACAAAAAATGCTCACAATAAACTTTGCAGCTCCATGGAAATCGTGGGGTCAATTGCAGCAGTAATTGAAAAAAAGCACACAGAACACTCAGGAAGGAGACAGAAACAGAGTTGTTCATCGTTCTTTGTGAATTCTATGAACACACACACACACACACAAACACACACACACACACACACACACAAACACACACACATAGTCAAGATGATTAAAGAATTCCCTGGGTGGAATCTGCATATAGTGACCCAACTCTAAAAGAACTACTATTCATTCTTTATCGAGACTGAGTCACCACTGCGTGGATGCTTTGTTTGGGTACTGTTTGGCGGTACAATAACTGAGACAGTGTATGAAAACCGAAACATACTTTCGGAAATCATTTTCTTTGTTTTTTCTTCTACAAAAAGATCAGCTCAACGTGTGAAGTACATCCAGTAATACAATACACAGCCGGGACAGCTGCTAATTTAACCAACACACAGTTACAAACAGAAGATAAGTTGGACAATAAGATGACAATAATAAAAATAAATACATAAAAATGAAAAATAACTAAATACATAAGTTAAACAAAATAAGGTGCAACATTGAAATAAAATGAGTAAACTGGGATAAGAATAAGGCCACACAAAAGGAGGTCGAGGGAGGGGGGACATCTAGTCAGTTTATGGTTGAATAATGGTTCTGTGTAGATATTCCCAAGAAGGGCTGCCAGGGTTTACTGAAGGTGCCGCCATAGCCGGAGAGCGAAAACCTAATCTTTTCTAATTGGAGGAGAGTGAGGACTTCTTTAAGCCAGCTGTTACGAGAAGGGGGGCGAGGTTGCTTCCACTTCAACAGAATAAGACGTCTTGCCAGTAAGGTTACAAAGGCCAGCACCCGGCATTTTGCCACATGGAGTCCCGGGGCAGCACGAGGAGGGGAGCCAAAGAGAGCAGCAGCGCAGGATTCGGGAGGGAGAACTGTGTCAAGCACCACAGCGAGCGTACCAAAAACCTGGCGCCAAAGATCACTGAGGCTGGGACGTGACCAAAACATGTGCAACAAATATGACCCCCCACAAGTTGATTGTTTCTGCCAGAGTAGAAAAAGCTCCATTATGTTTTTACTCGCAGGTTCGATGGCAGTGGGGAAGGTGTGGTCGTTGTAAAACTTTCCAAGGTAACCCTGCCAGTCAGGAGCGACAACTGGAGCCAGTGTGTTCAAACTGACTGTAATCCCTGGCTACTGTTGCCACCCGAAAGCAGCAGACAGACTCCCCTGGGTGGTCCCCCCCACTGTAAACCAGCACGGTGTATGTGCAGTCAGGCACGGATGGGGGCAGCTGCTGTATTTTTTTTGTTAAGATAGACACACAACATGTCTGCGTACAATGTTGTTTTGCTTTACGAGCTCTTAAAACACGCTGTTTACTCGGTCCCTCATGCGCTCCCGTCCGGATGGCAGATGTGGCTCTTGAAAAGGTAGGAAGCCTTAATGATGATATCCACTTCATCCTTGTCATTATCGATCATGTCTCCACCTGTGTCCGTCTCATCTGTGCTCTTTGACAGGCAAAATGTCTTGTTGTCGTTTGTGACATTTAAAAAGTGTTGTTCTTGTTCTTCAGATCGTTCAAACAAGGTTTCGTATTTCCTTTGTCCATTGTTTTCATGCACTGACACACAATGTAGTTGTTTTCATTCCAAGGCTATCAGAATGGGCTGATAACATTTGAACAAAGTATCTTAAAGCACATGAATCACCACATACAAAAGGAAAATAAAAGCTTATTATGACATTTTGACTGACCCTTCACCCCTCATTCGCCTCTGTAGGACTTTGCCTTGTTGCCTGAAAAGGACAAGACCCTCCTTGTTGAAGGAGGAGTGACGCTCAGCGGAGGTCAAAGGGCGCGCCTCAGCCTGGCCAGGTACTTCCTGTCACATTCTTACTCGACTTCCTCTTGACCAATTAGTGGTGTCCGCAGCTGCTTAATCATTCTAATTAGTGTTGATTTCTATTTGGTTTGCAGGCAACACAAATAGAAAGTGATGTTGCTAAAGATGTGATTCATGCCTCCAGTTGAGACACATTTAGTGGTGTGACGCCGTGAGGAGGGAGACTGTAACTTTATGGGATGATTCAGAGGAAGCTCAAGGTTATTTAATTATTCACTATTATATTATATCACCCTCGTCACAATCAAAATCAGAAAAATCTGAGCAATGTGGAGCTGCATTTTCTTTCCAATTACATTGGAACCTCCTTTTGGACAAAAGTTATTGCCACTAATATGTCTCGGTTTTTGTACACTGTCTCGTTTTTTTTTTACGGCCAAAGAGTGCCCAAACAAAGCATCCACACAGTGGTGACTCAGTATGTGTGAAGAATGGATAGTACTTCTTGTAGAGTTTGGACACTATGGTAACGGTAACGGTAATGGTTGAATTAGTTAATTGGTTCAGACCCGACCGTGATAAGTGAATTTTGAAGTGAAGTAAGATTTGAGATTAATAAATGTAATATGTCCATAGTTATGGTATGGAAAACTCTTTACGCTCTTCTAAATAGGTTTTTTGACATTATTATAGCCCTCAAGACATGAAATAACACCCATGTATTCATTCTTACATTTGTATTAACCAATATAGTCCATATAATTTGAGAAAATAATACATAAATAAGGTAACAAAGACTCACACGTTAGCAGTTCCTTGTTGTTTTTTTTGGACAGTGACAGCGTACTTCCGCCATTAATGGTGGCATTAAATAGCTTTACACTTGGTTTACCCAATAAAGTGGACAAAATAAGAGCAAATAAAACTTTTGCTCAAGCAGTGTCACAGTAAATGTGTTCCCAAGGGAACCTTAGTGATGATTCTACTGCCTGTCCCACCCAAAAATGACTGACACCTAGTGGCCACAATTACGATGCTTCTTCTGCCCTGTATTTGTATTTTAGTTCATTTAGTTAGTTCATTTAGCCATTTTTAAGCTTGACAATGTTTCATTTAGGCAAAGAATAAGTACAATTTGCTTAAATGTGCTTTTTTTTCTTTTTTTTTTACTAATAACAGGCCGTATTCAACCAATGAAACAGCGATCAGTTATTAATTCATTAATTTTGGGAAAACCCCAACAGAGGGAAGGATGACCGTACTTTCAGAATACTATTTTGGTTCCAATTAATATTTGGAATACAAATTTGACACAAAACAAGAGAGAAAGTGCATCTGTCTTATCTCTCCTGTGAAGGATCTGACCAATTGAGGAAGCACGCTTGAATGTAGCACACAAGAAGTGACGCATCACACACAGGAAATAAGCAACAAAATAAAAGCTACATTGATTTTACTACTTTCCGCTTTCCGTTGCTATCCCAATTCCTCTATGCTAGCCTTTTTGGTCTAGATCAGTGGTCCCCAACCTTTTTTGACCCACGGACCGGCTTGTGTTCCCACAAATCTCCTGCGGAACGGGGGGATGGGCAGTGTGCTAGCATGAATTAACTTGAGACAAATGTGTACATTAGCACTGAATAAGTCATCAAAACTTACCTTTATGCATTCCCACATAGTATCAGCATTTGACACCAAATATGAGGTAAAATGGTAAAAATACAGTAGTAGTCTATCTGTGCGGCATGAGATAAAGTTAGTACACGCACAATAGACATGTGTCAACGGAGAGAATCCGTCCACTTTTCAAAATAAAACATATAAAAAAAATGAAATAATGGAAATTATTTTTTCTTTCTGTGCGGCCCGGTACCAAATGACCCACAGCCCGCTACCGGGCCGCGGCCCGGGGGTTGGGAACCACTGGTCTAGATGACAGATCCTCACCGAGGCTGTCTCAACTTCTTCATAGCAGCTCTCGTTCCTCATCTTTTCCTCTCTTCTGTCCTTGTTCTTTTCCTCTTCTGCACAACAAGAATCATCCTCCATGCTATCACTCTATGTTGTGCAGTGGTGCTCTCTCCTGTCAACAATTTACAACAGCAATTTCTTCTGGTAAAAATAACAACAATCACCCATAGACTCCAGTACGACGCATCATCATCTTCAAACTAATGAGCCTTGACCTAATGTGGAACGACTTAAGAGACATTTTTTTCCTAATAATGTTGGTTGAATTACACGGTTTGCAAGCCCCTGGGTAACTTTGGAGTATACTCGGTAATGTCTTCATCTCGTGTAAAGAAATGAGCAGTTATTGTCCACAATACTAACCTTTCCAAGCTAGCAACATGGCCTTTCATTCATGCAGTATACATGTAGGAATGTGTACACTCAAGTGTTTTATGTGCTGATTTCTGGAGCCTTTTTTGCACTTTATGGCAACACTCCTGCTCTCATGCATTATTTGTTGGCTATTTAAAGCCTCTATCTGGATTTCAGCTTTCAGCATCGCTTGAAATCATCAAATTTGTCTAACAAATGCAGCATTGTGTGTGTTTTGTGTGGTCAGAGCTGTGTACAAAGATGCGGACCTCTATCTGCTGGATGCACCTTTCACACACCTGGACATTGTGACCGAAAAAGAAATCTTTGAGAAGTATGTACAGTATCACAACACTTTGGATGAAAGAACCAAAATATCAAAGTACATATAACATTGACAACTTTTGTAATACATTGTGGTGCCGGGGGCCAATAATATTGGCCTTTGGAGGGTGAATCAGCTGAAATGAGGCTGTGAAATATAATGAATAATTATTTAAAATAATTATCACCACCGTGAAGCAAGGAATTGTTTGCTTAGATGTCTTATTTAGTGTTCTAAGTCCCTCAGTGTTTCCTCTCAGGTGCGTGTGCAAGCTGATGGCCTCCAAGACTCGCATCGTGGTCACCAGCAAGTTGGAGCACCTCAAAAGGGCTGACAAGATCCTCCTGCTCCACAACGGCGACTGTTACTTCTATGGAACCTTCTCCGAGCTTCAGGCCCAGCGGCCCGACTTCAGCTCGCTCCTGCTGGGCCTGGAGGCCTACGACAACATCAACGCCGAGCGACGCAGCTCCATCCTCACCGAAACCCTCCGCAGGGTCTCCGTCGACGAGACCGCCGGCTTCCGAGGCCCCGAGTCCATCCGTCAGTCCTTCCGCCAACCGCCGCCTCCCTTGATAGTTAACGGATCGCAAGGACACTGTGGAGGCGATAGCTACCCAGAAAAACGTAAGCAGTCCCTCATCCTCAACCCACTGGCTGCTGCTCGCAAGTTCTCCTTCATTGGAAACCCCCAGCAGAACCCAAACAGCACCCAAGCTGCTGAGGACGGCGTGCGGGATCTGTCTGAGAGGAAGTTCTCTGTGGTACCCGAGGACGACCAGGTGGAGGAGGTGCTCCCCAGAGGGAACATCTACCACCACGGCTTGCCGCACCTGAGCGGGCAGCGGCGCCAGTCGGTCCTGGCGTTCATCACCAACGCTCCAGGCAACGAGCGCAGGGAGCAGATGCAGACGTCTTTCCGGAAAAAACTCTCAATCACACCGCAGTGCGACTTGGTGTCCGAGCTGGACATCTACGCTCGCCGCCTGTCCAAGGACAGCGTCTATGACATCAGTGAGGAGGTGGATGAAGAAGACATGGAGGTAGACCATGATTCCTTCTCCAGGACCTTGAAGTAATTCATAATGTAATAATAATTTTAAAAGGCCAAAAACAATTACATAAATATATCATAATTAACTAAATATATCAAACAGGTGAGAAATCATTCAGAGTAAGATGTTTGCGTTTGTGTGCTTACATACACAGGTTTATGTTATGTAAATGTGTCGGTGTCGGGGGTACCGTACTTTAGGGGTACGGGACTGCCAAAAGTTGCTGGAAGGTGTGTGAGTGTGTTGTGTGTTTTGTCCACAGCAATGCTTCGCGGACGATCGCGAGAACGTGTTTGAAACAACGTCGTGGAGCACCTACCTGCGCTACATCACCACCAACAGGAGTTTAGTCTACGTGCTCATTTTCATCTTCCTGGTTTTTGCTATTGAGGTCATGTCCCCACATTCACATCTTCTTTTGTGTTGGATACAGTTTTGAAACATGTCTTTTTGTCTTTCTGCCGTTAGGTTGCAGGATCAGTCGTTGGCATCTTCCTCATTACAGAGTAAGTCTTCTGGGCCGTTACAGCTGCAAAAGACTTCTGCTTGGGTTCAGTAGATGTCGTATTTTTTTACTCGCCTACAGAGACTAGCAGGCGCCTATTTCAGGTGCTGCGTTTATTTATTCATTTGCCGTTATTTGGGGTATTTACTACTTAAGGAAACATGGAAAACCACTGTTTTAATGTTACAGACCATATATAATAGAAAAGAATAGAATAGAATATAAGGGCCGCACGGTGGCCGAGTGGTTAGCACAGTGACAGTCAGGAGATCGGGAAGACCTGGGTTCGATTCTCCCTTGGGCATTTCTGTGTGGAGTTTGCATGTTCTCCCCGTGCGTGCGTGGGTTTTCTACTCCGGTTTTTTACTCCGGTTTCCTCCACATTCCAAAAACATGCATGTTAGGTTAATTGGCGACTCTAAATTGACCATAGGTATGAATGTGAGTGTGAATGGTTGTTTGTCTATATGTGCCCTGCGATTGGCTGGCGACCAGTCCAGGGTGTACCCCGCCTGTCGTCAGCTGGGATAGGCTCCAGCATACCCCTGCGACCCTAATGAGGAGAAGCGTCATAGAAAATGGATGGATGGATAGAATATAATCTGTTTTATATATATATATATATATATATATATATGATATTATTATAAGCATTATTATTGTATTATTATAGTTCATATATTATGTCCTCAATGTGAAAAGTCATGATACAAAACAACTTAATAATATTTGAACTTTAATAATAATTTGGAGTGCATGAGAAAGTGGAAAAGAAAAGGTAGCTCTCTTGACCACATGAAAAATATTGCGCAACACAGTAGCAACAGAACCGATGTTGTAACAGCGGTAAGGAGGAAACGACTCAGTCAGCATTAATGGCGTTAATGAGTTCATTGTGTAACACGCATGTGTAACAGCAGAGTAGCCACGTTTTAAAGCGCATGCAGAGCGAAATAAAGCTGCTCATGATACTTCAAATTCAGCTACTGCCATCTTGTGGGGTTAAAACAAAAGTACATCAGGAGGTTGACTACAGCCACAGCTGTTAATGTTAATGTTTTTTGTAGACCATGCACCCGGCGACTAGAGGAGACTCTAAGTTTACTTGAATAGAGTGGTGTTCAATGGAGCAATTCAAAAGTTTGGAGACACTTCCTCATGCTATAGAATGAGAAGGTGTGTCTAAACTTTTGACTGCTACTGAACACTAAAGCCTTTGTTTGCCTGTGTCATCATCATCATCATCATCATCATCAGTACCATCTGGAGGGACGGTGCCAACCCGTCCTCCCCGAACTACATCGACGAGCAGCACCCGAACGCCTCTTCGCCCCCCACCCACCTGGCGGTCATCGTGACACCGACCAGCGCCTACTACATCATCTACATCTACGTGGCCACGTCGGAGAGCGTGCTGGCGTTGGGCTTCTTCCGAGGCCTGCCGCTTGTGCACACGCTGCTCACCGTGTCCAAGAGGCTGCACGAGCAAATGCTGAGCTCCGTGCTGCGGGCCCCCATGGCGCTGCTAAACACCATGAAGACAGGTTGTGGAAGAACATGCTCTTACATGAGGTGAGGTACCGTGTGGAGGTCTAATTCAGGAACATGTTGTTTGCTCTGTGCAAGGCCGCATCATGAACAGATTCACCAAAGACATGGCCACCATTGACGACATGCTGCCTTTGGTGCTCTTTGACCTCATACAGGTGCGACAAATCGACCGGTCTAAGCCAACATTTTCCGCATTCTAAGGTTATGTTTGCTGGTTAAACATCTTTTGTCCCCTCGCCTCAGCTGACACTGATTGTCCTGGGCGCCATCTTCACTGTGTCCATCATGCGGCCGTACATTTTCATTGCCGCCATCCCGCTGGCTGTCATCTTTGTCATCCTCAGGAAGTACTTCCTGCGAACGGGCCAGCAGCTCAAGCTACTGGAGGCTGAAGGTGGGGATGTGTGTTTGTTCAAACTACAAGTACTTTTACACTGAAGTGAGGGGAAAGGGTTTCTTCTGCCCCCTGTGGCCAAAAATGAGTATGACTACAACAAAAGACGTATTGAACGTGGCGCTCTAGGCAAGATTTTACATGTCTTTAACTTACAAGATGACATGTCACCCCATTTACATGATGAACAAATTACAAATAAATACAAAAAAGAAATACAATAAAAATATTGTAAATGAATAATAATAATAACAATAACACATTATAAATAAAGCAATCAACATGAAACAATTGAAAAAACACACAGTTTGCTCTAAATACAAGCTACATTTACACTATGCAATGACTATATCCAAAAATCAAATGAAATAACTCATTTAATGCCTGTTATACCCATATACAACGATATGCAAAAATGTGTACAAAAAGACAAACTTCTTTGGTGTTATAATTTGTAGTAGAATTAATTATTAACTGGACATTGCTCTACATTTGAATCAATGTGAGTTTTTACGTTTCAAGAGTTTATACCAATAACTAGCTTATATTGAAGGTACATTTTTTCAGAATTTGTGGCGCCCCCTGGTGGCCACTGCACCCTTAAAATTTGCTGCGTAGCTGCATGGAATAGTTTGGGTGAGACTGAAAATGACTGAGTGATGTTTCTATTATATTGACTCGTGTTCTCAGCTACATAAATGAGTGAAAGTGTCAGCAGAAGCAGCTCACAATCAAATGAGCGGAGGAGGAAACCCGGTTTAGCCGAAGCCGAGCTGGCGGGCCAAGAGGTGAAAGGTCACCCTGACGAAGAAAAACATGAGAGAGGAAGAGCAAAGGAAAAGCATGGATGAAGTGACAACAGATGGAGGAAGTGTGTCATTGGCGAGTACAATAACACTGACACACATTAGGGAATGTCGTGAAGTTATGCCTAAACGATTTCTGACATATTTTTATCGTTTGAGGTCATCACATTTTTGTGAGTGTTGTTTTATCCTCTTAGTATTTGACCTCTGCCACTGAGCAGAGCTAGCATCAGTGTACATTTGTCTCCTAATGATGTTTTAATGTCCACAAAGTTGACATTCTTCATTCTGTTTGTCTACTTTAGCCAAACGTTTCGTGACCACACTGCTGCATTTGGCTTAGAAGCAATAAACCCTCAGTGTTAGCATCAAGCCTCACTGTTGATGCTGCTGGGTTGTGAGCCCTAATCCCACATTTGAGTGCCTAACTCTCCCAGACTTGAGAGTCAGGCCTCACTATTAGTTCTGGCGGGCTGTCGCAGACTTCTGAGGTAGTGACAGTTAAACAGACAATGGTGAGGTAATTATTTATTATTAATTATTATTAATGGAATTGTGTATTTAAGCCAAAGTTTAGTGACCGTGTTGCAGTGTTTGGCTCAGAAGCAACAAGGCCTTAATCTAGCATCAGGCCGCTGCATTGATACTGCTGGGTGGTGAACCCCAGTCCCAGACTTTAGTGCTATGTCCTAGAATGGAGAGTCAGGTCTCACTGTTTGTCCTGGGAAACTGACGCAGACATTTGAGGAAGTGCTGAGCAATCAGACACCGGTGAAGTAAAATTGCTGATTTTCTAAAGGGAGTCTGGAATTGTCTATTTCAGCCACCCGTTTAGTGACCATGCTGCACCATTTGGCGCACAAGCGACAAGGCCTTAGTCTGCAGTGAATCTGCTGGATATTAGCAAGTCAGACGCCGAGCAGCACTGGAGCGTCAGGATGAGAAAACAGGTCAATCTATCTGACGTCTGCCATGAAAGTGGTGAGTCTTATCGGAGCCACATAGAACACTAGGGGTGCTGGGATGGGACGGAATGGGATTTCCTTCATCCCCATCCTGGTGTTGGCGGCGGCAACGTGCCAGGAAATGATGACCATGAATCAGTCAAGAATCTCGAGTCAAGCCAATCTTACAACAATGTTCAGTGATTGCGCATTTCACCAGCTGGAGTTACTGGTTTGTGGCTGTAGCGTCCCCCGCTGGTTCAAGGTTTGTATTGAGGAAAGGTTGCCTGCAATGTGCAAAATCTTAGTTCAATAATGCAAAACTTTAACGTATTCTACTTTACTGAATGCGTAATAAGAAGTGTGCTCCAGAGACAACGCCCGCTAACGGACGCAGTGAATCTGACTGGGTTGTCTTTGCTGACCTTGCAGCTCGGAGTCCCATCTTCTCACACCTCATCATCTCGCTGAAGGGCCTGTGGACTATTCGGGCGTTCGGGCGTCAGACGTACTTCGAGATGCTCTTTCACAAGGCCCTCAACACGCACACGGCCGCCTGGTTCCACTACCTGGCCACCCTGCGGTGGTTCCTCTTCCGCTGCGACGTCATCTTTGTGCTCTTCTTCACGGCGGCTGCCTTCATTGCCGTGGGAACCAATCGTGAGTGACATGTGACCTCAGCATCTTGGTGTAAACATTAATGAACACACAATCTACTTAGCTATCAATACATAGAATACAGTAGAATAAAGTAATATATACACAAAATGCAGTTTTTAAATGAAACTTTGTATTATTAAGAATCCAAACCTACCTTGCCCCCTAAACCTAATAACTGGTTAGGCCACCCTTGGCAGCAACAACTGCGATCAAACGTTTGTGATAAATTGCAGCGCTGTTGAGAAATTTTTGGCCTGCTCATCTTTGCAGAATTGTTGTAATTCAGCCACATTGGAGGGTTTTCCATCATGATCCAAATTTTTAAGGTCATGCCACACCATTTTCAGGTCAGGACTTTGACTAGGCCACTCCAAAGTCTTCATTTTGTTTTTCTTCAGAGGTGGACTTGCTGGTGTGTTTTGGATCATTGTCCTGCTGCAGAACCCAAGTTGGTTTGAACTTGAGGTCACAAACAGATGGCTGGACATTCTTCTGCAGGATTTTTTGGTAGACAGCAGAATTTGTGGTTCTGTTTAATCACAGCCAGTCTTCCAGGTCCTGAAGCAGCAAAACAGTCTCAGACCATCACACTACCACCACCATATTTTACTGGTGGTATGATGTTCTCTTTCTGAAATGCGTTGTCACTTTCACGCCAGATGTCATGGGACACACACCTTCCAAACAACTTTTGTCTCGTTAGAGTATTTACCAAAAGGTCTTGAGGATCATCAAGATGTACGCATAATATAATGTGGTCGGTGTAGTATGAGGAATAAGAATTTAATGTATTATAATGTTGACATTATTTCATATTTAAATTTTTTCCACAAATAATACAAGAATAACAATACTTAATTAAAATGTTTTTTTACCTAAAATATGCGTATATAACATGGTAAACTGAGTATGGTACATGGTGTATTTGAAATGTACTTTTTGTCATACTTTAAGTGTAACATAATATTAGTCTGTATTTGTATTACCATAATAATACAACGTAATCATTGTTCAATTATTTGTTATCTTTATCAAGGCAGAATTACAAACGTTGCAGGTGTGTTGTTGTTGTCGACACTCTACTGGATACCATGTCATGTAAAGGCAGGAAATGTGTGGGTGTAGATGGAGGAGAAACACACACACACACACACGCACACACGTCATTGACCGAGTGTTGTTGAAGGCACATTGAAGTACAATTTAACAGCAGTGTTGAGTGATATAACTGGATTCTACGTACTGACGATGTGTGTTTTTGTGTGTGTGTGTGTGCGGACAGAGGACAAACCAGGCGAGATCGGCATCATTGTGGCGTTGGCCATGCTCATCCTGGGGACGTTCCAGTGGGCTGTCATCACCAGCATCACCGTGGACGGACTGGTAGGTAATACACACGCAGAGGACTTTGGTGTGGAAGAATTACAACGCAGATGTCAGCAGGCCGCTATCGCTCTATCCTCCGACATTAATGAAGTCTGATCTCACAAATGCCCACAAACACACTTGAACTATTAACACGAGTTAACTTCATTTTACATTAGTTAGACAGTTAAGATTGTTAATAAAAGGAAATGACATGGCACACCTTCACGCATACCTGTCAACCCCCCTGCTTTCCCCTGGGAAACTTCCATATTTTTCCCTTCTTCCACGTCATTCCAGTACTGCAGGTGACATTAGTTACAGTATCCATGGAACGACAATGTAGCGACAGCAATCTTCGAGGGCAATGGTGCAGCGCATCGGCACAGTGGGCAGTCAGGTCAGGTGGAATTTCCGGAAAATTTGCCTTATTTTCAAACGCAGAGGTTGACAGGTCGTTGACGGTTAATACTGTATTTGTTTGCACATCTTCGTGATTACTCTGGTTAACTCATTCGTACACTTGTAAGACAATTAAGATTGTTATTTAAAAAATGTCGAGACACTGCAGAAAGATTCAATGTCTGAAATCGAGCTGAAAAATGTCCATCCATTCATCTTCTATGCCGCTTATCCTCACTAGGGTCGTGGGCATGCTGGAGCCTATTCCAGCTGACTTCGGGCGAGAGGCGGGGTACACCCTGGACTGGTCGCCAGCCAATCGCAGGGCACATATAGACAAACAACCATTCACACTCACATTCATACCTATGGACAATTTAGAGTCTCCAATTAACCTAACATGCATGTTTTTGGAATGTGGGAGGAAACCGGAGTACCCGGAGAAAACCCACACACGCACCGGGAGAACATGCAAACTCCACACAGAGATTCGAACCCAGATCTTCCCGATCTCCTGACTGTGTGGCCAACATGCTAACCACTCGGCCATATTGTTATTATTATTATTATTAAGTCATTATATTCTTGACTAATAGGATAGTTTTTCTCACCATGTTAGACCAATTTGCTTTGAATAAGTAGTACAACATATTGTATAATACAGATTATTTTGATTAGTTATCAGTAATAAAGGTAACTTAACTTTCCATTTAAAAAATAAAATAAATATAAAACAGGCTTAAGAACAAATGATGATGTAAAGTAATCATTTAAACTAGCTATTGTTTCAAGCATTTTAACAGTTTACATTTTCTTGTGCTGGCAGATGATTGTGCTTATTTTTAGAAGTATATATCACATTTTAGTATATGTTATTTAAGACAGGAAAATTGGTCTAACGTAGTCATCAAAATATGTTTAGTTTAGTTTTTTTGCCTTGATTTCATGTATCTAAGCTTGGATTTGACTTTAGCGTCAAGGAGTGAACCACTGTAAACGTTACAATGTCAAATCAAAAGTTCTATTAAATTAAATGCAGATTTTTGTAAAAAAAAAAAAAAAAAAAAAAAAAATTTGACATTTTTCGCATGAAAGCGTTAAAAGAAGTTAAGTGCTATCCATCCTGTCGCTCAGATGCGTTCGGTGGACCGAGTGTTCAAGTTCATCGACCTTCCTTCAGAGGAGGCGTTGCCGTGCAAAGGAGGCAAAGGAGGAGGTGACCTCGTCATTGACAACCCCCACGCTCACGACTGTTGGCCCAACAGAGGTCAAATGGACGTGAAGGGCCTCACTGTCAAGTACACGGAGGCCGGACGCTCCGTCCTCAGTGACATCAGCTTCTCGGTGGACGGCGGGCAGAGCGTGAGTGTGGACGCATGGCATAGCGCAGCAAGATTTACCGATTGTAAATCTACGTGTATTTTGCTCTGCCAGGTGGGTCTGCTGGGTCGCACAGGTTCAGGCAAGAGCACTCTGTTCTCAGCTCTGCTGCGTCTGGCCTCCACTGACGGGGACATCTGTGTGGACGGCGTCTCCTGGAGCTCTGTTTCCCTGCATACGTGGAGGAAGGCCTTTGGGGTGGTGCCACAGGTCTGTGGAAAACTTCCAGAACCTTTTTAAGTACCGTCGCCCCCCGGGGACAAAAACAACGTTTTCTCAATTGAATTAAATTTAGATACATCAGCAGGCAACAAAGGCAGAAGTTTCGCTCCTGGTTCTTAGCAATTTGAATCAGGTCAAAAATCATTTTGGCCCAAACCCCATGAACTCGTCCAGTCTCGTACGGGTTAGGGATCATGAAAGAGCTTGATGAGCACGTCCCAAATGTGCGTTTGTGTTTTTAAAATAACGCCACGGGAGGAAGTAATCATGCAAAAACACATTTTGGATTATTTAACGCATTCCGCAGTACTTTCAAGATGTGCGTTTTATAAAAACACAAGTGAAAAGAACACAATCCTTCGACTGCTGGTTGTTTCTATTCTACAGAAAGTTTTCATCCTCACTGGAACATTTCGCATGAACTTGGACCCTCATGGACGCTACAGTGATGACGAGCTGTGGAGGGTCGCTGAGGAGGTCAGAGCACTGCCATCTTGATACATTAGGAGTAGGTCACAAGTCCCAGTGTTTGTGTGTGTGTGTGTGTGTGTGTGTGTGGTCAGGTGGGCCTGAAGTCAGTGATCGAGCAGTTCCCGGACAAATTGGACTTCCAGCTGGAGGACGGCGGCAACGTGCTGAGTAACGGCCACAAGCAGCTGATGTGTTTGGCTCGCTCCATCCTCAGCAAGGCCCGCATTCTCCTGCTGGACGAGCCCTCCGCCTACCTGGACCCCATGTACGCAACCACAACGTCCACCTCCACTGTCCTACGTTCAGCACAATCATTCCCTTGTGTGTCCTCAGAACTCTGCAGGTCCTCCGGAAGACACTGAAGCAGGCCTTCTCAGGCTGCACCGTCATCCTGTCGGAACATCGAGTGGAACCTCTGCTGGAGTGTCAGTCATTCCTGGTGAGAGCTTCTCTTTTCAACGTAACTTTTGTTTTTTAAACAACAAAGTAGCTCAGAAGTGACACTTAAAAAGTAATGAAGTATATACAGTAAGTAAGAAAATCAAGAAAAGACGCCTAAGAAAGATGCTTAAGAGTAAATGATCATTTCAAAATGTATTAAAGTAAGGAGTGGGACATCTTTTGTGAATTAAAACATTGAACTGAGAGCAGTGAGACTTCTTTCCTCAGTTAAATAAAACAATTAAAGGCAATGAATTCTGTTGAAAAATTGTATTAAAAATGGATGAAAGTTGCTAAGGAGTGTGACCTCACATCTTTCTTTCATTGATTTATTTAGTATTTCATTTATATATTTATTTATATAGAGGTTGAGGAGTGAATTAGCATTTTTAAAAACGTAATAGAATGGATGTGTGTGTGAGATCTTCCTTCTCTCATTGATAAAAAAAAAAACATTTAAAATTCCGAGGAGTCAAACATATTCTGGATGGATCTTATACACGTCTCTTCAACATTGCATGGAAGTCGGGACCAGTACCTCTGGATTGGCAGATCGGGGTGGTCTTCCAGCTATAGGGGGATCACACTCCTCAGCCTCCCTGGGAAAGTGTATTCCAGGGTGCTGGAGAGAAGGGTAGGACCGTTAGTCGAACCTCAGCTGCAGGAGGTGCAATGTGGTTTTCGTCCCAGTCACGGAACACTGGATCGGCTCTACACCCTTGCAAGGTTACTGGAGTGTGCATGGGAGTTCGACCGTGTCCCTCACGGTGTCCTGTGGGGGTGTTCTGGTAGCATGCTACTACGTGCCATTCAGTCCTCGTACAACCGGAGCAGGAGCTTGGTTCGCATTGCCAACAGTAAGTCGAGCCTATTCCCTGTGACTGTTAGTGCGCCAAGGCTGCCGTTTGACACCAATTCTGTTCAGAATTTTCATGGACAGAGTTTCTAGGCGCAGCCGAGGCGTCGACGCGTCCAGTTTGAGGGCCATAGAATCTCGTCTCTGCTATTCACAGACGATGTGGGCCTGATGGTTCTCACTGGGAAAAGGGTGGATTGCATGCTCTGTGTTGGAAGTGACGTCTTGCCCCAGGTGGAAGAGTTCAATCTCGGGTGTTTGCGAGTGAGGGAAAGCTGGAGCGTGAGCTCGACATTGGCGCAGCGTCTGCTGTGAGGAGAGAGCTCAGCCGGAAGGCAGAGCTCTCAATTTTCCGGTCAGTGAATGTTCCCACCCTCACCTATGGTCATGCGCTTTGGGTCATGACCGAAAGAACAAAATCAAGGATACAAGAGGCCGAAATTGGTTTCCTCTGTTGGGTGGCTGGACTCACCCTCAGAGATAGGGTGAGGAGCTCTGTCATCCGGGAAGCACTCCGATTACTACAGCTACTCCGTCACATCGAGAGGACTCAGGTGAGGTGGCTCCCAGACGCCTCCCTGGTGAAGTTTTCCGGGCATACCCAGCCAGGAGAAGGTCCCGGGGCAGACCTAGAACACGATGGAGGGGTTATGTCTCACAGCTGGCCTGGGAACGCCTTGGTGTCCTCCCATTGGAACTGGGAGAGGTGGCCGGAGGCCAGAAAGTTGTGATTTCTCTACTGAGACTGCTGCACCTGCGACCCGGACTCGGATAAGCAGAAGAAAATGGATGGATGGATGGATGGATGGATGGATGGATGGATGGATGGATGGATGGATGGATGGAGTCAAACATCCTTCTTCATTTATTGACTCAATGAAAATAAACAGCTACCTTCCTTTAAAAAATATAAGAATAAATCTTAATTGAATGGAGTAAGATGTAAAAAAAATATGTATTTAAAATGAATATCAATAAAATTCTTCAAATACTAATAAAAAAGAAATCTCGCTAGGAAATTATCGTGAGACATCTTTCTTCTATAATGAATTAAAGAAATTAAATTGAGAGCGGTAAGACATCTTTCCTCAGTTAAAACTATTAAAGAAAGTGAATTCTTATTTTTAAAATCTAATTAAAAAGTTGATTAAATTAAGAGCTTCTTTCATTAGTAAGAATAAATCCAAAGGAGTGAGATGTCTTGTATTGAATCATTGCAGATAAACCTTTATTTAAAAATACACTGTACAAAAATCTGAGAGGAATAAGATGTAAAATATATCTTTCTATTAAAAAAAACTATTAAAAACCTTTTTAACTGATAAAAAAGAATGGAAATAGCTAATGAGTGAGACATCTTCCTTTATATTATATCTGGATATTTGGTACATGAAAGAGTAATTTATACTCAGAGACTCATTTGGAGAAAAAAATGGTAGTAATTGGCTGGACTCCTGGAAGATATGTTTTGAAAAAGTTACCTTTGACCTCGTCAGATGATCGAGGGCAGCTCCATGAAGACGTACGAGTCCATCCACAAGCTGCTGAACGAGACCAGTCACTTGAAGCAGGCCATGAGCCCCTCGGACCGCCTTCGCTTGGGACCCTCGCTACACCGCCTCAATTCCAGCAAGAGGGCGGCGCCACAGAGCGCCAAGATTTCCTCCCTGCCTGAGGAGGCCGAGGACGACGTCCTGGACACGCGGCTGTAACACACACACACACACACACACACACACACACACACACACACATAAGGACGAGAGAGAAAATGTATTTTTGCTGCAGGTGGTTGCTGAAGCCTGCAAATGTTGTTAACATGATGATTTTGTCTCACACACACACACACACACACACACACACGCGTGACCTTGAAGCACTTTAGAGACGCGCTGAGGTACTCAGTCGATGAAGATGAGTTGCAAAAGCCAGTAATTCCTCTTTCCCTCTTCAAGTGGAAACATTTGGTGACGTGTGAGGAACGCCGCTCCTTTGTAACGCAATAATACTTAGTAGTTTTAGTCAAAGGTACCTGGATGTGCAACTGTGATGTTTTCAACCAACAATTGAACTGTTTGTTACATCATAGGAACATAAACGTATAAATGTCTTTGCTCAATCAACCGTATTTACAGTAAAATGGAAGATTTTGACAAGTTCTTTGTGGTCACGTGCTTCTGTTGTGGATATAAGGACTACAAACATGGTGGCTACGATGTTCACGTCAATTCAGTCAGGAGCTACATGCAAACATTAGGAAATAAACACAAAATAAATGTCAGGATTAATACTAGGTAGGATTTTTACTCAAAAATCTAGCATTGAGTATTTCCCTTTTATCTTTAAATGTCTTTTTTCATTTGTTTTATTTATAACTTTGGAGAAACATTTTTCATTCAAATATATGCTTCTATATATGCCAATGTATATGCATTTGTTTTTATTGCAAGAAAAAAAGTCAAAGTAAATACTAGAGTAAAATTTGCAGACATAATTGGCCCTTCACAATAAAGGAACAATTTTTAAAAAGACTTTTTAAGATTTTATTGTTTTTGTGCTTGAAAGACAACTTTTTAAAACACACATCTGAAACAGGACTATAGTCTCTTCTGTACATATGTATAGATGTTATATTTATATCGATTTATAAACAGAAAATAAAGCCTTCAGAAAAAAGCATACCTAGAACACAGTGATTGATGGGACGCGTGAAGGGGCGTTAGAGTATGGGGGACGGGGGATGTTGTAATATGGCTTAAGGTAGACAAAGGGCATCTACAATCTATTGCCCCCCCCCCCACTTTGAAACAAGTGACGGCTTTACAAACACTTGTTTTTTTAAAAGTCTTTCAGCGTGGAGGTCTTTATCACTGTACAACATCATCATCATCACGTGCACGAGCTTGCGAGCACTAACTACTTCCTATTTACACTAAAACCCTGATTGTGGTCAAAGCACCCCAGAGCATAGAAAGACTAAAATACCCTTCCTAGTTGGCAGCGCCCTCTGGTGGCTGCCGCTGCAACAACAGGAGCCACCAGCAAAGTAACCATCAAAAAATTAGACATCAAGCTTCTAGAACAACACGCTGGTCCCCAAGTACACAACTGCAGCACAGCGGAACATCACAAGTACAAAGAGCAAAGGTCAAAGGTTGTCTAGGGAAGCCAGTCTTTACATCCTGGAGCGAGGGGGCGGGGCATGGGGAAGTATTGTGTTTTTGTGTGTCCCAAACATCCTCATGTGGTTGGCTCCTCCTACTGGTGCCGAGGGGGGGGGGGGGATTTTTTGACGCCCAAGTGTCCTCATGTGATTGGTTGTTCATATAAGGGGTGGGCAGTGGGTGTGTCTACTTATTGTTGTTGTTGTCATGAAGGACCCAAATGTCCTCAGGTGATTGGCTCTTCATGCTGCTGCTGCTGTTTGGTACCACCCTTGGTTTGCTGCTGGTTCTGCTGTAGCTGGCAGGCATGTGCTTGCTGCTGCTATTCTTGTTGTTGTTGTTGTTACGGCTGTTGTTGTTGTTGTTGTTACTGACCGCTGCAGGCCGAGGCTGCTGCCCTCTGCTGGGGACGGGGAGCTGAGATTTGACGCGAGGGCCTGACCGGCGCTCGCTACTCTGTACGGCTGCCTGAGCGAAGAAGAGAAGAAAAGAAAAGTGATGTGAAGAGTGTTTGAAGTGTTGAAAAGCACGCCACTTACTGCATGGGCTGTAGAAACACCTACAAATCACCTCTGGGGTATACTGCAAAGCGAGGTTAGCGTGTTAGAAGTGTGTTGAGTCTAAAGCCAGGCTTGCCTGTACAATGAAATTAGTACATTAGTACAAATTAGTACATACAACATATTGTCATAATTTTCAAATATTTTTCCATTGTACTTTTCTTAAAAGTAATGCTAAAATCTCGTCTCGTAGATCCAATCTGGTGTATCGCCTCATCTGTGTCTCGTGACACAGGGTACCGTTAGTATAGTAAGTGTTAACTTGCGCATTTACACATTATTTTGCCAGCGGTCCTGTGTTGCTTTTAGCAGTGATAATCTTTTTGAACTCTTCATAATGCTCCATAATAATTACTTGCTCATCTTGTGTAAAATACAGCGGCTGAGATCGCGTGGTTTTTGCGCAGAAGGAGAATAATGTGATGCACACTGGGCACCAAGCTGAGAATCGGACTTGGCAAAGTAAGTTGATAACCACCATCATGGTACTGTTTAACTTTGTTTGGGGAAGTTAGGTTTTGCATCTTGAGCACAAAGCCCGTGTTTGTTGAGCCACTTTCGCAATTTCCCAACACTTCATGCTGCATGCACCATTGTAATGCATAACACTGGCCAACAGGGGGCAGCCTCTGCACGCGTAGTCTATTGGCGTTATTGCATATATTAGCGAAAGTGGTACGGTAAAGAAGACATTATGGATACATTAAATATTTGTAGAGCCCTCAATCATAAAACAGTGAGGTTCGAGAGGGATAAATGTTATATTGTAGAACGTTCTAGATTTCTTGCTTCTCACCGTCTGAGCTGCTTGGCCGACAGCTACTTCTTGCTCTGGCACTGGGGGTGGACCTCCAGCAGGCTCTCTCGTGAACACAATTACGTCGTCTTTGGACACAGAGATCTGTGAACATGGACTACTGTGATGATGCGGATGTGGACGCAGGTGGAAGCTGAAAAGGAACAAGATGTACTGTACCTGTCTTATGTCTGGTTCTGACCGGCTAGAACACATGGACTGCAGCTCTCTGATCAAGTCTGTCTCGTCGTCACAGAATAAAGACAAACCAGAGGAAGACTCCCTGCGGACAAATACACGTCCATCAACACTGCCCCCTGCTGGCTGCTCTGAGCACTTCTATTACTCTACACTGCGTCCACAATTAACAAGGCAATTTGCATTATTGATGATTAGTTTTATTATTTAACAACAGTGCTCTTGGTCAATCCAAAATGTTAAACCTCAAACTTGAATATTTAAGGAAGTGAACGTGAGGTTTTGGCTTTTGTTGAGAATATCTCTGTGTGCACGATTATTAGGCAACTATTAGTGTGCAACTCAAAGAAAAACAAAAATATTCCCATCTTGCTACTTTAATTTTTTAAAGTCAGAATGATAGACAAACAACACAAGCTTTACAAATAAATATTTCTGACATTTCCAAAAATAAATCAGACCAATGTGGCCACGCTTCTTTTCAATAACATGGAAAACCATTCCATCCATGGAGTCTGTCAGTTTCTTGATCATCTGACCATCAACTTCTTGTGTAGCAACAACCAAAGCCTCCCAGACACTGTTCAGAGAGGTGTACCTTTTTTCTTCACTATAAATCTTACGTTTAAGGGCCCACAAGTATTAAATAGGTTTTAGGTGAGCAAGGAGGTCATTTTATTTTTTTTCTTATTTTTGAAGACCATTACTAGCTAGCCACGCAGTGGAGTACTTGGATGCATGAGATGGAGCTTTGTCCTGCATAAAAATCATGGTCTTCTTGAAAGATGCACACTTTTTCCTGTACCACTGTGTGAAAAAAAGTGGCAGTAGGTTTGGGAGTTGAGTCCATCTTCAACCTGAGAAGGTCCAACAAGCTCATCTTTTAACAATTCCAGCCCTTACCAGTGCCCCACCTCCACCTTGCTGGAGTCTGAGTTGGAGTGGAGCTCTCTTCCACATTGCTGATGCAGCCACGGGCCCATCCCTCTGGTCCATCAAGAGTCACTCTCATCTCATCAGTCCATAAAACTTTGGACAAATTTGTTTTCAGATATTTCTTGGCCAAGTCATAGCCTTTCAACTTGTGTGTATTGTTCAGTGGTGGTCGGGTTTCAGCCTCTTATCTTGGCCATGTCTCTGAGCACTGAACACCATGTACCGTACTTCTGGACATTCCAGGTAGATCACAGTTCTGGAATATGACAGCACTGGAGGATAATGGGTTCCTGGGAGCTTCACTTTTGATTTTTCTCACATATTTGGCAGTTATTTTGCATGTTTTTCTCTCGACACGTTTCTTGCGACCTTTTTGTGCACTTGGAACAAACATTATATGGTTCTACGGTCACGTCCTAATATCTTGGCGATTTCTGCAATTTCAAGAGTGCTGCATCCCTGTGAAAGATGTTGTACAGTTCTTGACTTGTCAGAGTCTGTTAAATCTCTTTTCTGGCCCATTTTGGCAGATGAAAAGAAGCTGCCTAATAATTGTGCACACCTAATAAAGGGTGTTGATCTCCAAAGGCCACACCCTCCCTCAGTACACCCATGCACATCACCTGGTATGCTTAAACCCAATAGGCATTCAAGTTTATTCAGCTTGTGGTTGGAAAATATGCATTAAAAATGAGAATATAGTCAAAATACTGACTTGCCTAATAATTGTGCACACGGTGTACTATAGTGCATACATGCTGTGGCCACTTCATTAGGTACACAAAATAAACATTGAGTAAGTATACAATAAGCATTTGTATAACTGACTAGTATTACAAGTAGTTACAATAATACTGCTTATACTTAATCATAGTACCAGTAAGTACAAACCTGTATATTTTGCCATTAGCAATGCAGCTGACGTCAGTGGTGGATACTGAGCCTGCAAACACATTTGAATATATTCATAATGTGCTGATATCATTTAAAAGAACCACATTATGGTTAACAATAATATGTACTATTATGATATGTACAGTATATTTATGCGTAATACAATCTTGTTTAATTTGAAGTTGTGCGGCTTTCTTGTGGTTTAATAGCATTTATCAAACATATTATTATTTAAATAACTACTGTACAAGATGCTCCACAGATGAGTAAAAGTGTGGTTTATGGATGACCTTTTCCCCTGTCTTACCCTCTCGAAAGGAGCCCCAGCTGGAAGCTGGACTTCCCTTCTTGCGAGGGCTGGTGTTGGATCGCCTCAACTTGGCACCGTCACGACACTTCCTGCCACTGCCGCTGCCTTTAAAGGAGCTCATGGTGGCCAGAGGGAAGGCTCCGCCCCTGAACACAACTTCTATGGACACAGAATACATGTTTTATTTTAAATTATTATACATTTGTAATTCAAGCACACTTGCTGCCATGAGGTCCCACCTACTCACCATGACGAGGAAGCGGGCAGCCCAGGAGGACGGCTTTGTTGACCAGGATGCTGAGGGCAGCCTTCATCACTGCCTGCTGACCAGCACTTAGCCCACAGTTGCTAGGCGACGGCCTCTGCGATGGCGAGGAGGAGGAAGTGGAGGATGAGCGCTTGGCTGTTACCCGAGAGACAATGGCCTCCTCCACGCGTGGGACCACCACGGCATTCCACAGACGAGCCAACCAGCTGAGCGAGCACACAAGTCAACATCACAAGTAAACACGTTGCTTTTGAACGACCGCGAGCGGCGTCACGTACCTGACAATGGTGTGCGTGTTGTTGGCAGTGACGGGGCAGGACAGAAAAAGCTGTGGACCCAGCAATGCTTCGTGGGTTCCCAGACGGGACAGACAGGCATTGAGCCGCTGCCAAACTTGATTGATCCACACCACCGACTTCTCCATGGCGCCATCAGGTGACCATGTGCCACTTCCTGTCTGGAGGAAAGACACAGGAGCGACCTTGAGTGACTTGTAGGAAACAAAATGTGATAAGATCCTACGTAAACACAACAAATGAGTGCCTTCATCTGTTTATTAAGGTTTTATGATGGCAATAATTTGACCCTAAAACAGATGATTTAGATTATTTCCTGGATGTTGTTAAAGAGTGACCTGGTGCAGCAACTTCCTGCGTAGATGTCTTCCCAGCAGGCCATGCAGAGGTTCCTGGTCCCAGCGGAGAGTCACCCAGCGGAAGTGCTGCTGGAGGCGAAGCTCTGAGCCCTGGAGCCGGGGCTTTGACAAGGTGGCTATCAGGAAGCTACGTTCGCAGAAGCGATGTGGACCTGAAGAAAGAAACATGGATTTGGACTATCCAATTATTTATTTGATTCAAGGGATGTTTCAGCGAGTTTCAAGAGCATACAGTGGAACCTCAGTTAGTATCCGCCCCAGTTAGCATGTTTTTCAGTTAATGGAAAAATTTTACGTACATTTTATGGTTAGTGTGCAATATGGCGCGCGTCTTGTCGTGTTATTAACACACTGTGTGAGTCCAACTTGGTTCTGAATGTATTTTTAATCACAAAATGTCCTTAGCGTCTAACAAAGAAGCAGGCTTGCTAACAAAATAGCAACCGGAAGTCAGCTAGCTGGTGACTCTCAAAAATGTTAACATAAAACACGTTTTTGTAGTTTTACATGCATAAAATAATTCTAAATGTGAATACTGTAAAACGGATAAATGAGCAAGGTTACCTTCACTGAAGATGAATTCTTGATGTGAGTGTTCCCGAATGCATGATGCAGCAGTGAGACACAACACGGACACCATTTTCATGTTTGTTTGAGTTATTTCTTGAATTCAATTCAGTTCAATAGAGTTTTTCACCTTCTTTATCAAAATTGTGGCACTTGAAGCTTGGCTCCATTTTGGTTTATGGAGGTGAGAAACACTATTGAATTCAAGAAATAAATCATGGCAAAACAGGAAGGTGGTGTTCGTGTGGTGTTCTGATACTAAATTGTGTCTTTGGGAACACTTACATTAAGAATCATATCTTCAGTGAGGGTAAAAGTAACCTTAAATGTTCTTTTATCCCTTTCATTCATCATGTATATGTACTTATATGCATTTAGAATAGTTTTCTGCATGTAAAACTATAACTATGACTGCCTAGTCTGTTTTATGTGCATTCCTAATTTTGACTAAAAATACACTGAATATAGATGGTGACACTGACCAACAGAAGATTTCAGATTTAAAGTGCTGCCCCTTTTGGTTTTGGAGTATAAACTACAAAAACCTAGCATAACAAATGAATGATAATATACTTCATTTTGTTTTGTTATGAAGCAAATGACAAGCTGTAAAGCCAGCAAGTGTGCTCCAACACCTGCCAACAGAACTATAAAAGAGTGTAAAAGGGAAATGGACTTCGCTGTGAGGTGTACCTGCACTGAGGATGAGCGGGGCGGCAGAGCTCCTGTTGTCCAAGCTGTGGCACAGGTCCCCCAGCAAGCTTGACAGCGACGCTGCCTTTTCCAGTCCCTGCAGCAGCAGCACCACACAGCGCCCATGGTGAGACTCCGGCGCCGGCACCAGGAAGCCTGGGTCAGGAAGGGGGGACACAGAGGAGAAGGTGAAATCCTGCCTGAGATGCAAATGATGCTGATGCGTGAGCAGTGAGATCTCACCACAGGACACCAAGGTATCCAGCAGCTGCTCCTTGCTCAGACTGTGCTCCACCTGTACCTTCATCACCTCACAGACCTGGCCCCCCTCCTCCTGCTTAGACTGAGGGAGGAAGGAGATGGAAAACTGTTGTCATGGAAACTGAAGACATTCACTACTATGCTGGAACATAATGACAAAACAGGTCTTTCCCGTCTCTCTCCTTTCATAACGCCCCCTTATTTTCGAACAGTTGAAATAAATGTTGAAATTTTATAACTCTTCATCGTCATTATCCATAACACACCTTGATGCAGCGAGCAAGCAGAGAGGCGATGTAGTCCTGACAACTGCCCTCTGCTCCATGAAAAACGAGACTCCCATATTGTTCCACCTGAACATGAACCAATCAAATGCAACATGAGCTTTTTCTTACTCTGCATATGCCAAAGCAGGAATCAAACAAAAACACAAGAATCAACCTAGCTGTCATCAATGGTGAAAACACACACACAGGAGCGCACACATGCATGCACACACCACTTTATTAGGTACACAATATAATGAAATCGATAAAAAAAATTTGCGGGTGTACCAAGCGGATGTAGTTAAGCAGCACCGGCAGAGGGAAGAGGGACTCCAGAGCTAACTCATCCAGACACAACTGGGACAGGCCTGTAACACACACAAACACATGCTAGTACTGTAGTTTATCACAAGACAGCAACCTGCAGTTTGCCTAGAGGGCGCCGTGTGTTACTTTAAATGAACCAAATTCACAGCAAAATGTCAAGATGAAGGATGAAAATGGCCTACAACTGTAGATAATTACGAACCTATACAATAACATGTATAATAATTTTACATTAAAACTATTTTTAATTGCAGGAGGAGATAAAAGTCAAGGAAAACGGGTTCAATGTACAATGGGGTTATCCAAAGTGCGGCCCATGAGCCATTTCCGTCCCACTGCTCATTATTGATTAGCCTTCAGCATATTGTACAAATAAAATTGTCATAATCTGCAGTGCTGCTTTGCTGCCGCCTGTCTGTGTCTTGTTGCAGCGCACTACCGACTGCCTGGGAGGAGTCACCTGAGCACATCTGTCATGCCTACTCGTTGCCAGATTGTTCCGTGCTTCTCACCTGATCTCCGTTCACCCTTGCCTTGTGTTTTTTCCACTTGAGTTAATGTTCTGGTCCCCCTGTGTCTTGTGAGTATTGTGTCCTTGCTTGGCTATTCCAGCAGTGGTGTTTTCTGTTGTACTTTGGCTATCATATCTCCTGCGAGGTTTCAGCAGAGACATTTGTTTCATACGTAGCCCCTCGTTTCCTGCGTGGTTCACAGCAGAGAGTTTTTGTTCTTGTACTTTTGCCAGCCCGCTAGTTCCGCTGTGCATTCGTTATTTTCTAGTTTTTGTCCCTGCCACCGTAAATCTGCAATGTTTTAATGGAAGCTTAGGTTAGCTTCAGTGTATATAGAGATTGTTTCACTGTGTGAAAATAAAGACAGCCGCCGTCAGATAAGTTAGAAAGAAATTGCATACACAAGCATTTTCAGCAACTGTACAGCAGAGGGCGCTAAAGTCAAAGCAACTGTCTGACCCACATACGGCTATTCCCAAATGGGCTTCTGGTCAATTTCTCCCCGTATTTATAGCCAAATTCTGGCCTAGCGGACCCAAGTGTCCACGAACTTGCGTCTAGCGGCGGCAAACTTTGACTGGGCGTTGTTGGAGCGGTGATGAACTTTGCTATGGCGGAAAATTGGCCGCTCCTCACCGCTCACAATATTTTGTGCGGCAAAACTTTCGGAGCGGTAGGAGGGACCATCAGCGGTGGCCGAGCGGATACGGTGTTGCCTTAACGGGGGCCAACTTCTGTTAAACGGCGGTGAACGGTTACGAGGAACGCTACAGCAAAGTCCAGGCGTTGTGACCGGGCTTGTAGTAAGAGTGATCTTCCGCTGAAGCATTGTAGAAGCGTTGTCTGATATTATTTTTCAGTCTGGTCACAGACCTGTCATCGTGTATAAACCGCACCCCGATTTTTTGCTTCTTACCGGTGGAACAAAGGTGCGGTTTATACACCGTGATTTACGGTATTCCACGTATAGCAGCCCCTTCAGTTTTTGTAGTATTTTTTCCCTGTGGCTAGGCCCAATGGTTCTTGTACTTCTTGCCTTTGGTGTTTTTGTATTTTTCTCCTTGTGAGTCATCTTTTTGTTAAATAAACTTGGGTTGCACGGACTTGTCTTGCCTCGGCATTTTGGGATCCTGCACATTGGCTGAGGCCAATCGTGGCAAAAATGAATTCATTAAAAAGATACATTAAATATTACACTAATAACTAATAATTAACTAATTTGCTTTGTCAGCTATAACACAAAGCTAAGATGTGGATGTTTTGTTCAGTTTCCTCCCACATTCCAAAAACATGCATGTTAGGTTAATTGCCGACTCTAAATTGTCCATAGGTATGAATGTGAGTGTGAATGGTTGTTTGTCTATATGTGCCCTGCGATTGGCTGGCGACCAGTCCAGGGTGTACCCCGCCTCTCGCCCAAAGTCAGCTGGGATAGGCTCCAGCATGCCCCTGTGACCCTAATGAGGAGAAGCGGCATAGAAAATGGATGGATGGATGAATTGTTAGCACCATTAATGCACAAAATGTATCAGTGCCTCCCGGAATCCTTCAATTTTATCTGTATGCGACAATCAATGAAACAAGTCTGGACTGACATGCTTTCATTAGACACTGACTGTTGCATACACTGAATGTTGTGTGTATATATATTGTGTTTTTTTTACCTTTTAGTCGCACTGTGATGACCTGGCAAAGAGGTTTTCGGACCAGATCCCAGGGGAGGACAGGAAGCTCCTGACCCGGCTGCCACTCAGTCCCTCCTGGAATGCCACACACAAGCATTGGCCACAGGAAGAAGAAAAAGATAAGGAGGGACGCATCGGTGGGGTGTGGCTCTCTCACCAATGAGGATGGAGGCGATGCTGGCTGGGCTGAGGCCCAGCAGGGGGCGCTGTGCATCCTCCCCACACACCATGTGGAGGTGGGCGGTGAAGGTGTGGCCTATGGCGGTGCTCAGCTGAGACCAGTGCATGGAGCGGCCCACTGACATTCTGCCCAGCACCAAGTGAATGTCATTCACCTGCTTATCAGCAACAGCATCATACATGGGACCAATGGCTCCGCCCTCATCGGAATACTTGAGGCGTACAAGGACCCGGTACTGGTCTGCAAGAGACGGCATTAGTGCAGTTTAGAGCATGGGTCCCCCACCACTGGGAAAACATTGATAAGCAATGATGGAAAAAAAAGACTTTCAAAACACTTTAGCCAGGGTGGGCTCAGAAAGGTTGGGGACCGCTGGTTTAAGGCACATCTTTGTAATTGTTCAACACTCACTGAGGTTTTCAAGGAGATCTTTGCAGTCATCTGTGGCGACATCATGAATGGTTCGATTACATTTATCTCTCCTCTCAATGTCCTGCTCGCTGTGGCTAAACAGCACCCCCAGACAGTCCTGAACACATGTACCAAATCATTAGGAGCATCTTCTCAATTAGAAGAGTATGCTCCTTGTCAGAGAATGACAGCTTTATCTTATTTTGTCACCTTGTGGCCCAGAGCAGCCGCCATGTGCGCGGCCGTCCATCCGTCAGTGTTAGCCTGGTTCAGGAGGGAGGCGGGCAGTGTATGAGCTACGTTGGGGTCAAGGGTCGCAGTGGGGTCACCTGTGTTGGGGTGACAGAGGAGCACACGCAGCGTGTCCACGTGTCCCGAGCGCACTGTAGCATGAAGAGACGTACAGCCGTCCTGCAGAGGACAAAGCAGCAAAAATGTATTTTGAATTGATTTTCCACTTAACCCACTTTCACCGCCCCTTTCAGTGTTACATCGCTATGTTTGACTCCGCCCATTTGGCCATCATTTTCCGGGAGTTAAAAATAGATCCAAGCAGGAGGTTGCCACACTGTAGCAGCTGCAGGAATGTGCGAAGAAAGCAGGCCAAATGTAACACAAAGCCTGCATCTAAATATATAGGGGACTGTCATCCACGACAACCATTGGGGCCACTTCTAGTTGCCATGGAAAACGATGAGTGGGAATCAGAATCAATCAGCTGAACCCAGGAGAGAACTGGAAATGTGTGTTTAGAGATGACTACTACTGTTTATGTTCTATAAAAAACTATGCAAAAAAAACTTTATAATTCTAATTTTGACTGTTTCCATTAATTGAACATTTTTATTTATTTATTTCGCATTTTTATTTTATTTATTTTATCAAGTAAACACTATTTTCCAATCAAATAACATACATTTGAATATCTTTGAATTAAGACACAGGTGAAGGCCATGAATAGACTGCTCAATGGATGTGAGGCTGAGTTGAAGGGTGGATGTGGCAGAGTGGAGTGAAGGGCCAGATGAATAGATGATGGTGTCATCAGCATAAGGCACCGATTGCCTTGGTCACATCTTTTATGTAGATGGAGTACAAGGTTGAGCGTACGATGGCACACCTTTAAAGGTGTTAAGTGGCTCAGACACTACATTTTCTGACTTCACTCGCTGAACACGGTTATAGAGGTAGCTTGCAAACCAGTTGATACAACTCTTAGAGAGGCCAATGCTAGTGAGCTAGAGCTAGAGAGGAGGGGGATGTTGTGGTCTACTGAGTCAAAGGCCTTTGCCAGATCCAAGAAAGCAGCAATGCAGACCTGTTTATTGTCCATGGAGGTGATGATGACATCAAGGACTTTGAGGGTAGCGGTGATGCATTCATGGCCTCATTAATGGCCTCAGCCATCTTCTATGCTGTGGGCTGCTGGAGAGGGAGCAGCACAGACAGGGACAGGAGCAGGATCAATAGGCTGATCAGGAGAGCGAGCTCTGTCTTGGACGGTCCTCTGGACTCCGTGGAGGAAGTGGGGGAGAGAAGGATGTTGGCTAAGCTGACATGCACCATGGACAACACCTCTCACACGCTACATGACACTGTTGTTTCCCTGGGCAGCTCCTTCAGCAGCAGACTGTTACACCCACGGTGTAAGAAGGAGAGGTTCCGCAGGTCCTTCATACCGACCGCTGTCAGGCTCTACAACACTTGCACCACCTGAACCATGTTGTAGTCACTATGCATTCTTTACACTGTACTCTTTACTTGCGTATCTTGCTTGCTTGCTGCTGTAACAAGTTAATTTCCCCGCTGTGGGATAAATAAAGTAGATACAATACAATGGCCAGTTGCGAATCCTGACTGCTAATCTGACAAGATGTGGTTGGCGTTGATTAAGTGAGTTTACTGTTTGTGTAATTAATCTCTCAAAAACAGGCAGGGCAAGATGGATAATGGCCTGTAGCAGGTGGGGTCTGAGGCAGAGTCAGCAAAGAAGGAGGGAGGACCGTGGAAGATTTCCAGTCAGAAGGGAAAGCACACAGACGAACAGAACAATGTGGGCTCAAACCCATCATAGCCATCAGATTTATTTTAATCCAGAAGCAAACATCACTGGGTGGAAGAGGGGTTGGTAATGGAGCAGCGTTGGAAACCGGGGCAGTAAAGGCTTGTGATGAATAGACAAAATGTTGGTTGAGGAGCGAGGCCATGTGTGATTTATCAGTGACAATTGTGTCGCCAAATTTCATGGAGGTGGGTAGATGGAGAGAAGTGAGTTTGTTTTCCATAGACTTGACTGTATTCAACAACGTCTTGGGGTCAGTGCCACAGGATAAGAATTTGTCGTTGAAATGGTTGACTTTAGCTGACCTAATTGCCTTGGTGGTTTTATTTCTACATTGCTTTAAGGCAAGCCAGTAAACAGGTGACTTTGAGAACCTGGCTCTAAGTCAACATTTTCATTCATTGCTTTCCCTGACATACACAATAGATACACATCCTAAACAGATCCAATTCAGCCTTTATGAAGATAATGTTCAGATGCTAACGTTGCACCACTAAAATGTAGACTTACTGTGACAGTTCGGGAGCGGTCAGCGCCAGCATTCAGCAGCATTTGGACACAGTGAATCCTTCCTGCCTCGCTGGCCAAGAAGAGAGCGGTTTGGAGGCCGCTCGCCGCCGCATCCACAGCTGCTCCTGCAGCCAGCAGAGCCTCTACGCAGCTGGAGGTGGGACACCAATGTTAGTCTCATTATGCTAAACATTATACTTTAATATGTGAACATGTGTGTGTTAGCATGAGATCAGTCTATGCTCACCCGCTGTGGCCGTGGGCGGCAGCAAAGTGCAATGGTGTAAATCCATTTTGGTCGGACACTTCAGCGGGCGAACCGGAAGACAGCAGCAGCTTCACGCACTCTGACAGACAAATCAAATAAAGTCAGAATAAGAGTAAAAAATCATCATGACCGACAACCTCCTAAAATGTAACAAAACAATTACATTTATAACAAGAGGCGACCTCGACCAAGGCATGCATGCAATGGAACAAGATAACTAAAGATTGCTGTTGTACTACAGTCCTATAGGTGGAAGTGTTCAGTGGAGCACGGATTTCCCCAACTACAGTCAAACCTGTCTTAGCGGCCACCTGTATATAACGGCTACCTGCCTATACCGGCCACTGAAAAATCTGCTCCTTTGTGCAAAGGAGGAACAGGATGAGCACTGCCAGAGGCCTACAAAATGATCTCCAGCAGGCCACTGGTCTGAATGTTTCTGACCAAACAATCAGAAACAGGCTTCATGAGGGTGGCCTGAGGGCCCGACGTCCTGTAGTGGGCCCTGTGCTCACTGCCCAGCACCGTAGAGCTTGATTGGCATTTGCCATAGACCACCAGACTTGGCAACTACACCACTGGTGCCCTGTGCTCTTCACTGATGAGAGCAAGTTCAACCTGAGCACATGCGACAGACGTGAAAGGGTCTGGAGATGCCGTGGAGAACGTTATGCTGCCTGCAACATCATTCAGCATGACCGGTTTGGTGGTGGGTCAGTGATGGTCTGGGGAGGCATATCCCTGGAAGGACTCACAGACCTCTACAGGTTAGATAACGGCACCCTGACTGCTATTAGGTATCGGGATAAAATCCTTGGACCCATTGTCAGAACCTACGTTGGTGCAGTGGGACCTGGGTTCCTCCTGGTCCACGACAACGCCCGAACTCATGTGGCTAGTGTATGCAGGTAGTTCCTGGAGGATGAAGGAATTGATACCATTGACTGGCCCCCACGTTCACCTGACCTAAACCCAATAGAACACCTCTGGGACATTATGTTTAGGTCAATCCAGCACCGCCAAGTTGCTCCTCAGACTGTCCAGGAGCTCATTGATGCCCTGGTCCAGATCTGGGAGGAGATCCCCCAGGACACCATCCGTAGTCTCATTAGGAACATGCCCCGATGTTGTCAGGCATGCGTACAAGCACGTGGGGGCCACACAAACTACTGAGAATCATTTTGAGTTGCTACAATGACATTTTGGCAAAATGGACCAGTCTGCTGCATCATTTTTTCACTTTCATTTTTGGGGTGTCTTTGATTTCCCCCCTCTGTAGGGTGATCATTTTCATTTCTATCAATTTATGTAGCATCATTTTGTTACTACTACATCACCCACTTATTATCAGGAAACATATTCAAGATCATTTTCCCCCCAGCTTAGATCTGATGTGTTTTTGAAGTGTTCCTCTATTTTTTTTGAGCAGTATATGTATCTGCAAACACAACAAGCTTCTAATCACAGACATGTTAATATGTGCGCGCACAAATTCAAAATGGCTGCCAACCTGTCTATAGCAGCCACTTTTGCCGTTTCCCTTTAGTGGCCGCTATAGACAGGTTTGACTGTATACTAGATCTGCACATACAGTACAATGTTTAAACATTTTCAGTTCACTGAGCTTGCATCAAAATGTTGTGTTCCTCCATAAAAGACTTAGCAGCAGCTGCATAATGAAACATTAGATTATCTTTCAAGTGAGTAGAGCATCTGCTTTTCATTTTCTCTTCACTATAATTTTTTTTTTTTAAAGCACAAACAAATCCTGTTTCACTGAGCTCAAACAACAATGCCAGATGTTGCCTTTGAAAGCAGCTGTATCAGTGCCCAAACCAATTTTAACCCAATTTTCTCACATGCTCTTTGATCTACACGGATCATATAGCAACATACTTTTTATTCATTTGCTTTCATATATATTTATTTGCAAAAAGCACTCAGTACCATGTTGGGATTTGGGAACAAGTGGGGCAGTGACCCACCACTTCAAAGCAGATGGAGCTATGCTGAAAAAAAAGCTTGCTGTATGCACCCACTATACAATTTGCATGGCTTCCACCTACAGGACTGGGTGGAATGTGTCATGATGGTTGTGATGAACAAGTCAGATGGACATTTTTGGGTGGTGTGCATTCTGTGGATTGACGTTTGAATTTAATGTTGTGGTGTGTCACATGGTTGCTGTCTACTACAATGTCACACAATGGTCACAGTGTTAGGTCACAGCGTCACACCGTCAAGTGGGTTTGATTGGAACAATAACCAATCAATAAAGCCTGTCAGTGGCATCCATCAGTAAGATAACGGCTGATCAGCACCCTACGAGGGTGAACTGGTGTGCCCTCCCCACCAGTGGTTACACACCTGCATGTCCATTCTGAGCAGCAGCAAACAAGGCAGATGTGTGGTTGTGGTTGAGGTGGTCTTGGTCGTCATGAGGGGGCTGGTTCTCCATGGCAGTGGTGCAGTGGGTGTCGGCGGTTGTGGTTGGGTCAGGTTGGTTAAGCAGCATTGACAATAAAGTGACATTTCCCTGGGAAGCAGCTTGGAGGAGGAGTCGGGGGCGCCCGCCGTCCAGGGCGGCAGGCCCACCACCGCCAAGAGGGGGGACTATGGAGGGACACCAGCCTGTGAGTGGGAGGAGGAGCAGCAGGGGTGGCACAGGTTAAACTAGGAGGAAAGGGAGGAGATCGACACTAGAAGTGCTGAGGAGTAGGAGGAGGCAGAGCAGGCGGAGGAGGGAAGAGAAAACGCTTGAGTACAAAACACACATTCACGGGCCACATAAAATGATGCAGTGGGCCTAATGTGGCAATCGGGCCTACAGTTTGACACCTGTGCTTGAGGAAGAAAGGGGAGGCGGCCCCTGCTGGTTCTGAGAGAGAAGGCAATGTAACCACATTTGTCACAGAAAGAACCAGACAAAAGAAACAGGACTTTTTGAACAATATTAAATATGGATTCAGTTTAATTCAAGTTAATTAACTATTGATTAACTATGAGAAAGCTAATCAGCATGTAGCGTGACCAATTATGCTAACTAGCAAAAATGATAAGCGCATGCATGCCAAACAAATTAAGAAGTATATAAAAAAGGTAAATGATTTGAAAAGGTAATGAAACTATAGGAATGTTGGAAATTAAATTAAATGTACAGTATGCCTGCTCATGTTTTTTTTTTAGCGTGTGACCTGATGTCAGGATTTAAAGTGAGACCTGTGTTGTAATCTTCCAGATGTCTCGTGTACTGGACACACAACAGCTTAATTAACGTCAAAAGCACACAAACAGTGGAGAAGGTGACAGGTTAATTGGACAGGAGGGGTTCATGTGAAGTCTGGAGATGAGGGGTGCATGCATAAAGGCAACATGCTAACTGGAGGATTGAAAGGCAAAAAGGGAGGCATGAGCAGCCTCTGGCATCAGCTTCAGAGAGGACAGGAACAGGAAGCTATTAAAAGTCTCAGTGCACCTTCTTATGTTTCTTCTTCTGCTAAAACTAATCTGGCGGTTGCAAGCAACAACACTAGGCTGACGTGGCAAAAAAAGAGCATCCCCAGAGGATGGAGGATGAGAAATTAAAATTAAAACAACCTCTACTTCTTGTCGTGAGGCTAGTCTGTCTATGACCCTATCCATTTGCTAGGCTGTGCTAGGCTATTCCCTACTAGGCTGGGCTATGCTATGCTATTCCCTACTAGGCTGGGATATGCTATGCTATGCTATGCTATTCCCTACTAGGCTGGGCTAGGCGCCACAAAGAGACAGCTGGAAGAGAGGCAGTGGCAAGAACTGGAGAATCCCCTTTACCTGATGCTGTTGCCAGGGGGCTGCCTGTGGAGGTGCGGGGGCTACAGGTGGATGGAGCACTAATGGAGAGGGAGGTGGGAAGGGGGTTTATGGAAGAGGGGCTACTAACATCGGTGGCAGGGGTGATGACAGGGGGGCATTCTGCTGACGCCGGCTGCTCAGGCCCTGGAGAGCTATAGGAGGGGCATGCACCCACCTGAGAGGCCGTCAGGGCTGGTACCAGGTCCAAGGCGGGTTTGGGCGGAAGCTGGGGTGTGGCTGGTTTTAGCCCCGCCCCATGAGAGCGGCTGCTGTCCCCCACCCCCTTAATGGACGGATGAGGAGGAGAGGGTGTCTGGGAGAGCCCAGGTTTTTTGGGAGGGATTGGGGGAGGGTTGCCCCTGTCGATCCTGGCCACTGTAGGCGACTTAAGGCCGATGGGATGGCTCAGGCGGCTGGGGAAAGGTCCACCCTCTGAGGCAGAATGAGGCAGGCCTGGCCGTAGTGGTCCACTCCCGCCTGCTGGTGGGCTCGTGAAGCGTGACAGGACCTGGGTGACTGTGTGGCGTGCTTGTTGCTTGGCAGCAAAGTTGTCACGGTTGGTTGGCGAGAGGTCACGAGCTGGAGGACTCTGGGAGGCCGTGCCGTTTTGGTCCTGTTCCTGGAACTTGTAGCGAGCCGCCTGAACCCGTGGGCTGACCCCACTGGGTATGCCGTGGGGGCCGGATTGGGCCTCTGAGCCGTTCTCGGCCTGTGTCAGTCCTCCTGAGCTACTGTGGACAATTCCCCTGCCGGCTGTCTTTGGCAGGCTCAGACCTGCGTACGGGCCTGGGGCAGGTTTGACGGGTATGGTGAGTGGAGTCTTCTTGGGACCCTCCACCTCAGTGAGGGGCTGGTCCGTTTGGCAAGAAGCTGTTCGAGAGCTGATGGGTTCTGTGGCCACTGACACTGAAACTGTGGGTGTAGGTGGTGTGCAGGTGCTGACAGCAGGTTGGCCGGGAGCGGCGCCGTCCTTTACATCTCCCCGTTCAGTCCTGAGCTGATCCACCTGCTGCCGTAGATTCTGACTCTCTGCCTCCTCACGCCCCAGCCTAGCTCGCAGTTGTTCCCGCTCTGTGTCGAACTCAGACAGCTGCTTCTCCATCTTGGCCTCCATCTGTTGGCTACGCTGGCGTTCGACACCCAGCTCCTCCTGCAGGCGGCCTGACAAGCGGGTCTCCTCGTCCAGTCGTGCCTGAAGCTCTTCAAAGCGCTGCGATTCCTCCACCACACGCGTGGCCAGCTGCTTGCACTCGCGCACGAGCATCATGACGATGTGCTTGTTCTTCTCTCGCTCATCTTTCAGCTGCGCCGTCAGCTTGCGGTGTTCCTGCTCCAGGTTCTGCAGCTGTTGCTTTTCCATCTCCAGCTAGCACGAGACAAGACAAACATGCATCTTAGAATGGACATCTCTGTCTACACCCGCGAATGATGGTAGATAAAATTTCTCAAATGCCATCTTCATGTTCTGAAAATTTAAGTATGTTTGATGAAGAAAAATTAATAATGTAAATTGCATCAGTACATCATTTTGCCTTGAGTGAATTGGATCAGTCACTTGAATCAGTCCCTTTGTGAATGTTGTGACATCACCTTTGATGGCACTTTCCCTTTTAGCCTGATCGTTTGGTGTAGCAAGCATTTCAAACGCGTGCTGTTCATACTGTCATATGGCAGCCTTAACTCGCTGCCCCTCCAGGACAGCAGGTTTAAAACTACAACTACAAACGGCAATGACCGAGACCCTGTCCACACAGAAATTATTTTTTTAAGTTTCAGCCTTGCGTGCACACACCACCGACATTTTGGAGGTGCAAATCTAGCATTTTTTTAAAACGACTCTCAAGAGTGGATACATCCTGAAAAATCTTCTCCGTGTGGACAGCAAACCCTCTACTTCGGTGAAACAATTACAAAAGAATCCCTGTGTCTCTCTAATGCAGTTGAAAACACAACAGTTTATGGTACATCAATTCATGACTTTATTGGGACTTCTGCATCTGCTTGGAGTATGTACACAGCAAATGCTAGGTGTCTTCTCCTGTGGTAGGACAATACTGCACTACATAAAGGTTGGTGTATGTACCACATCGTGTTGACGTGTTTTAGTATTTTCATGTGGACAGGAATACATGTATTTCCTGATGTGATCCCATGTGGACGAATAACATTTTAGTTTTGTGTTCGTGTGGACAGGGCCTGAAACTTCAAATGTAGGATCTGCACCTTTGAATGACGTTTTGGGAGCTTGTGTAAGCATTTTAGTCACTCGGGGAAAAAACGTCAATTCATTTTCTATGACTTGGCCCACTATAATTGGAACACAGCAGCTATTGTTAGCTCAGTGATAGCTTGGCTGAGGGGTGAAAGGCTTAAGCGGGGCTCCATCACTCTAACAAGGCTGCCGTCCCAAATAAACCCCCTCCTGTTCCAAAGCATCAGACAGCAAATATAATCGGCAGCTGATGCTGAGGACGAGTGAGGACTTTACAAGCGGAGGCCAGCTGTTACTCGGAAGGAGGTGGCACGACTAGCTGATAATTGGGAGAAGATTAGATGTGTTCTAGGCCAGAGTGGTACCTCCCAACAGCATAATGTGCTGACACACTGGGCAGCAAACACACAAAGCGGGAGACTTTATAAATAAATAAAAGATGGCAGCGCAGGCAAAACACAAACGGCTGGCGAAGCGATCACGTTCCACCCAAGTTAGCCCAGAGACATTCCATCCATCCATAGTGAAGCTCTGTGGCATCAATAACGATTGTAACTTCTATTATAATTGAAGTTTGGACACTTAGAGCAGGATTTGAGGCATGACAATGCACTCAAAGTACAGATGTCAATCAGTAGAGCGCACACATCTGCTAAGGGCAAATAATCCTAAACTTGTCATCTGAAAAATTATGACAACGTAAGGATGCAGTTCAGGACTGAAGTGGACCAGACCAAGACCTTATGATTAAACACAAGAGGAGGGACCGTACCTCGCCCGGATGTGGGATACCGGGGCCTCACCCAGGAGCAAGACCCGGGGGAGGGGCTCGCAGGCAACTGCCTGGTGCTCGGGCCTTTACCCTTGGGGCTCGGCCGAGCCCAGCCCGAAGAAGCCACACGGGATCTCCACCCCGTAGACCCACCACCTGCAGGGGCAAGCATAAGCGTCCAGTGCAATGTGTTTTGGGTGGCAGTCAAGGGCGGGAGCCTGGGCGACCTGGTCTTCGTCGCCCACATCTGGTTCTTGGGACATTCCATGTCCCAAGAGCCCGAACTTGTGCAAGAGGTTGAGAGATTCTGACTAGATATAGTCGGACTCACCTCGACCCACAGTTTGGGTTCTGGAACCAAACTCCTCGAGAGGGGTGGACCTTGTTCTACTGCATGGGAGAGGGGACGAGCTGGTGTGGGCTTATAATTAGCCCCAAGGCTTGGAGCCTCTGTGTTGGAGTCAACCCTGGTGAATGAGAAGATCATTTCCCTACGCCTTCGGGCTGGGAAAGGGTCCTGACTGTTGTTTGTGCGTATGCCGCAGTTCAGAGTACCAGCCTTCTTGGAGTCCATTGGAGAGGGCACCCCAACTGGTGACTCTGTCGTTCTACTGGGAGAACGACTTCAACGCCTAAGAAAGGGGAAGCAGTGTCCTCACTGTAAACAGTGGGGACGGGGGCCTGCTGACCTCGACTGAGGATATAGTCGGACGGTGGAAGGAATACTCTGACGCCCTTCTCAATCCCACTGACATACCTTCCATAGAGGAAGCAGAGTCTGAGGACACAAACGCGGACAGTTCCATCACTGTGGCTGAGGTACCAGGGGTAGTCAAAATGCTCCCCAGTGGCAAAGCTCCGGGAGTGGACAAGTTTCTCACGGAATTCCTCAAGGTTCTGAATGTTGTGGGACTGTCTTGGCTGAGACGTCTCTTCAACATTGCGTGGAAGTTGGGAACAGTACCTCTGGATTGGCAGACTGGGGTGGTGGTACCCCTTTTCAAGAAGGGTGACCAGAGGGTGTTTTGCAACTATAGGGGGATCACACTCCTCAGCCTCCCTGGGAAAGTCTATTCCACGGTGCTGGAGAGAACATGTGGACATGTGCTTCTTATAGTCCACTGCAGCTTATATACAAATCTGTTTTTCTTTTCTAAATTTAGTGGGTGCAGCTCAAACACCGGTGCGTCTTATACACCAGAAATTACGGTAAATACATTTTCATACATGCGTGCTATATTTTAGCTTAATTTAAACTGTCATTTCATTCGGAGCTGTTAATACAGTGGTACCTCGGTTAACGTCCGCTCCCGGTTAGCGCGTTTTACGGTTAACATCCAAACGTTTTGCTGAAATTTTAAAACAAAACTAGGTAAACGTGATGTTAAATGTTCAGTTGTCCATTCATTGTCATTTGTAATTATTTTTGCACTTTTTAGCAATTATTTTTTTTGTTGAGATTCAACAGATCAGACCTTATCTGCTGCCTGAAATGCCAGCATCGCTACGACACCCGGGGCTTGGGACTTGTTCCTATCGCTGCAACGCTTGAAAAGTGCAAAAACTTTGCCAGAGACGACCCAAGGGCTAAAGCGATCTATGAACTCGTCAGGGATATGATGGAGGCGGATGACCAGCCCTTTACCATTGATGTCGGCTGGTAAACCCCTTGGAGTCACGGTTTGTACTTCTGAGCTACTGCTATTATTTTAAATGTTTTCTTAATAGTAGTGATGTCATGGTATTTGAGTTGGACAAATCTACAGGTACAGTTTCTCAAATCCATCTTTGTTTAAGTCGTTCTTAAGTCCAGGCGTGCACAAACTACCTTTAAATCCAAATGTTAAAAAAATAATAGATGTAAAAAGTTAGACGTTACAAAAAGAAATTGTGCATCCCTATTTAAGAGGCACAATTTGACAAAAACAGCCTTTTGCTCGCTGTCAGGCATGTGCTGTGTGTGGTGGAGGTCCTCGGAGTTCATGACTGATTCATGGGGGGTCTTCACTCTGCCTGTAAGCCCATCTTGACATTGTTCTATACAAACGCCCTGCCTGCTTTCAGCTCGCTCAAGCCCTCGTGGATAATTCAGCAGCAGCAGGAGGATGACGAGAGTGGAAAGGGATGAAGGGATAAAGATAGCGCCGACCGTACGGCTAAAATTCACTCTACCCGGCAACCCAAAGAGCCTCTGAGGGCAGCCGCTCTCCTTCTGAAGCTGCTTCTTGTTCCATCGCTCGTTTTACGCCTCACAAGGTACATGCAAGCAGCTGTGCCTGCAGAAGTTTGCTCTCTGGTTTACGGTGACCACCTCTTGTGTCGTAAAGTGCACCCAAAACATCTCAAGGTCAAAGCCATCCTGCGACGCAAACACAGCTGCTTTTTTTAAGCAAACATTTGTAACTTTAACAGTGGGTTTGCAGTAGGCCTGAGGCATTTCATTTCAGACCCGCTAGGATTTATTGTTTCCACGCCAACTAACAGCCCACGTGCTGCAAACGCTCCACCACGTAAAACCATAGGTGGTGTGGGTAGGTGGATGTTTCCTTTTGGCACAGATAAATGTTGCTTTTACAATTGTTTTGGTGCCTGGAAGTGAGAATGCCTTTGTTTTGTTAGCTTAGAATGAAACAATCAGTCTCGTAAAATAGGCCTCGAATGGAATCATGTTTTACTGAAACTTAAAAACCAAAAGTGGGAAATCCTCTAAATGCAGCTTTTCCCAGACTGTTTCGGATTAAGACCCAAATTTGAAAAAACTTACTATAATCATGTATTGCCATATAATTTACATATACAAAGGGTGTAACTGTACATGTACTCATAATCAGATTTTATGGTGCATACCATTCGGTTCAGTACATAGGCGAACAGAGTTCCCACACGGTACACATTAAGTGACACACAGGATGTGTTTATTTCATCACGCACCTACTCGGTAAACAAAGTGCCACCCAGTCTTTGACTAGGGGGAGTCATGGCTAGCAAAAGTGCCAAGGAGAAGCCAGAGCTTAAAAACCCTCTTCGCGCTTAAAAAAAAATGTAAACTTAAAATGTCTTTTTTGGGAACACGTGGCCTTCCTTAAGTAAATGAATAAAAACAAGTGGATAAATCGAAAGCATGGTGTTGTCATTGTTCAGCAGAGATGAGGAACAGGGCTACAACCTGGAACTACCACATACATACTAAGTTATGACAAAGAACAACAGAATTTATTACAACAAACATAAATCAATTGTATACTTCCAAAGTTGTGGGAACACTTTGGGGAAGACGCTTTTCTGATGCTGGTGCACAAAGCAAGGTCTATAAAGGGCATACAGGGGTTTGCTCCGTGGGGTCAGGTGCTGGGCGATACATCTCTGCCGCCCGTGCCTCCGCCGGGTGGGTGGAGGGTGTGCCTCCTGCATCCCTTGGCGGGGCGGCCCTGTGTCGGGGGTCGGGCGGGGGTTGGCCCGGGGCGGGCCGGGCTCCGCTCCCTGGGGGTGGGGGTGGCGGTGGGGGAGAATTGGCGCTTCCGGCGCGGGCGGGCTTCTTTCCAGCTGTGGAGGCGTCTCTGGGCCTGCCGGTTTGTGGCCCCCGGTACCCGTCTGCCTTTGTGGGGTGTGATCTCTCGCTGGTCTCGGGGGTTGGCAGTCCTCCGGCCCGCTGGCGCCCTGTCCTTGGCTGGGATTACCTCTCTTCGGCCCCTTACTGGTCTTCCCGGGGGGGGGGGGGCTCTCTGGGCTGGCTCTTGGGGCACTGTTCTTTGTGCTGCCTGCCCCTATGGGCCTGGTGGCCTTCTGGCGGCCGGGGCCCGGCCTTGCTATTTGGGGCGGGGCTCTCTGGGAGGTGGAAGGCGGCCCCTTTCCTTTCATGCACTCTCAGTGACAATCACACGCCCACACATTCCTGCACCTTTATATATATATGAAGTCTTCCTTACATACAGAGATACCTGTACATATGCACACTCACAGTACATACGTACTTCCCCACATTACTCACTGAGTTATCCAGGGTGTTATTATGTTGTTGGTTTTATTACAGCGACGGTGATTTCAGCAGTATGACTATATATATATATGTGTGTATGTGCGGTATATATGTGTATATATATATATATATATATATATATATATATATATATATATATATGTATATATGTATTTATGTATGTGTATGTATGTATATATGTGTGTATATGTATTTTTTTTTTTTTTTACAATGATGTGCATTACAGTAACTTTGATTCTATTCACTATCATGGATAATCATTTCATTACTACAGTTATGTGTGACTGTTTCAATGCGGTATTATCATGGTGATCACTATCATAATTCATCATTTCATGACTGCTATTGTGTGCGACTGTTTCAATGCAGTATTGTCATTGTGATCACTGTCATAGGTCATCATTTCATGACTGCTATTATGTCTGATTGTCATTGACAGCTTTGTCATTGTGGTTGTTGATATTGATTTGTCCTTTATCCTTGTTCGTCTTTATAGTTGTCACGGACATTTATTTGCTGATGTCGTTCGGTATGTTTCTGTTGTTCTGTCACAATTGTTGTTGTTGCTGCTGTTGTCCTTGTCTCTTGTCTCTCTTTTTTTTGTTTTTGTCCCCTCTCGCCCCTCGCCCCCCCCCCCCCCCCCCCCCCCCCCCCCCCCCCCCCCCCCCGTTTCCTTTTCTCTTCTTCTCTGTCCCCTCCTGCTCCGGTCCGGGCGCTCCAAATTTGCTTTATAACAAGCATCAAGGTCGAATAAATTTTGTATGACAGGGGAAGTGTATATCACACTTCTCTCTGGCAGAGTAAATCTGTTGAGCACTTGACGGCATTTAGGTATACAATTCTATCTGCTTTAAAGGCTGGACAGGACAGGGGGAAAAAAAAAAAAAAAAAAAAAAAAAAAAAAAAAAAAAAAGCAAGGTCTATAAAGGACAAAAATTCCTACACACACATTTTCCTTACTTTTCATTTCCTACGGTGGATTGGTCACATGTTCCAATACGCAGTGTCAATACTGTGAATATAGGCTACGATAAACAAAATCTGTCACCATTCTAATTAGGGATTGGATCTGGGTAGGCTGCCGATCCGCTCAATTTTGAAGATCAGATAATATCGGCTTCCGCCACGAGATTGGGCCAATCCGGTTGCCGTATAACGTTCGTAACTCTGGGCCACACTCCAACACGGTAGGTGTGGTGAAGCTGGTTGCCACTCGACTCCCGCCAATGCAAGAAGAGAACAACGCAACACCGCTATGCAGACATGTCCGCGGTGTACCGTGATGAAGTTAGTTTCACTTTCTGCCCGGACTGCTGTGTCATTGGGCAATGAGCTCCCACAGAAAGCAGGGGCGGAGCTACGTGGTGGCCAATGGTAGCCGTGGCCAACCTTGGGTCACTCTCCGGCCACCCCACTGGCCATCTAGACATCTCAGGTGTCAACTTATTGCCACCCCTATGTAAGTAATGGTTGAAGAGAGCATGAAGAGAGTTTGTTAAAAAAAAAAATTAATATATTCTAAAGCACACCATAAATTGATCAATAACCATATCAGCTTGTTATTAAAAAAAAAAAAAAAAAAAAAAGGATTGGTACTGGATCGTCAAGACTATTAAAAAAATCGGATCAGCTCAGATGCCAAAAAATGTGGATTGGGACATTCCTATAGCAAATATTTCAAATTGGTGACCTTTGGCTTTGGTACATTGCTGAACAAAAAAAACATATGTGGCATTCAGGTCAGAAACCGTTTGAATTTTAACAGATGTATTATATTATAGTGCGCACACAAACTACTGTAACCACACACATACTGTATATTTAACCAGCAATTCCCAAACCCTCCCATACCTCGTCCTCACGCGTGTGGTTGGCTCCAAATGTTCCAATTGGCTCTCCCCTATATAATCTTTGTTATTTGCAGAAAGTTCAGGGAAGGGACGCACTGCATTTTTTTCCTTTTAGCCATTTTTTCTACACTACACTTTTCGCATTTTCTCCTCATTCAAACAATTCCACACCATCATACCTTCCGGCATAAGGGGTAGAGGCGCTGACATCTGCACTCACATAATTCAAAAAGAAGCTCCAGGACAAACACACTACACTCGTAAACACACTTAGTCAAGCGGTGAAAATAGAAATGACACACCAGAAGAGCGGGAATCAAGTTGACCTGCAGCAAACATGATGGTCCACATTCATGCAGTGTAACACCCCAGCATGGGGGGGGGCGCAGCCAGGGAAAGCGATGGGCGGGGGGGCTCTTACCCTCTTCTGGCGGCCCTCGGCGGCAGCAAGCTGGCCTGACATGCGCTCCTGCATCTTCCTGCAGTGTGCCATGACAGCCTCCAGGACAGACATGGGGCTGGAGCCCAGGGGCCTCCGCTCCTTGTCACCTCGTGGGACGCCACACTCAAAGTCTCGCTGGAGCGCCAGGAAAGGGTCGGTGAGGCTATAGTGGCTGTAGCGCTCTTGAAGGAACACTTCCTTCCTTTGAGCCTGTGGACAAAATAAACAATACAGGTTGTTAAATTGAATACCACCATGTTCAATACAAGTGTTGCTGTGTGAAAAGTACACAGAAATATCCCGCTTTTCCAAGCTCTGTGTAAAAAGCACTGGTGAAAAAATACAGGCTCAAATGTTACGGCTCTGATACAGCCTGTAAGAAAGAGGCTACTGAGACATTAATTAGGCTGTCATCCACATGAATGACACATTCAAAGTGCTAATTAGCTGCTAAAGCTGATGATGAGGAATAGCTTTCCATCCCAACAGGCCAGGCCAAACCCAGCCCTCCACCATGTCCCTCTCAGGTTACAGACATAAGGATGCAAGAGTCATCCAAGCCGGTCGAGAGGAATAATCTGACGTGTGAGGACAGCGGACCTCCACTGAAACCAACCCAGCTGCATCCTCTTACGACCATCATCCACGTTCCAGCTCGGACTTCTACAGGAACTTACCCACATGTTCCAACAGCGAATGACCACAAAAACAACATACAAGAACTGGTGTGGCCCGTCAATATTTGTGAGCCACAGCTGCAGCGACATTTTAAATAAGAAAACAGAAAAAGGGTGGTGGAAACATAGTAAACTGTGTGCATCAAAGATTTTTAACATTGATGTTTATCCTAGATGTGTGGAGTGCCGTGACGCCATCTTTAGCCCAGCCTTCACATGCCAGCATCCTCTAAATATTTATATTGAAGCAGAGAGGAGTCATCAGTCAACCAGCTGCTTCTCATCCACATCCTTCACTTGGAGCACCGAGAACACTCTTAAATGCTCATTAAAGAACATCTTTAGCACAAGTTAATGTTCTCTTTTTCTTGAATAGGCAATTTGTCCAACAAGTAATGTTTCTACTAACTAATAGACAAATTAATTCAGACAAATTTCATTTTTAGGCCACTACTAAATCTCGGGAACAGTCAGGCACAAGAACTTCATGAGATTTCTCACGTTACAACTTTAGGAAGTTCATGTATGGCAACGTGCCGCTTGCCTAGTGTTAACCGCTGCTCAGTACTATTTGGCGCTCCTTCTTGAACATGACAGCCAGAAAGTGTTTTTTCAGATGTAAGAATTGTGATTCTGAAGTAAGTTACCTTCGGGTAAGCTAAAGACCTACCTTACAGTCACTGCTCCTCTTCGCTCACCACTTCACGGCAGGGGTGGATTGACCATCGGGAGGTTTCCTGATGAGCCAACCAAAAATGGGCCAATAAACGACCGTTTATTTACTTATTTATTGCTGCGCTTTATTGTTACGCTATATTAAATGGTAAATGATACATGCCCGGCACTAAGACCAAGCGGAAATTGGTCGCTCAAGTGGAACACCGCCGACAAGCTGGTCGATTGGCTCTTTCCGTATCTTGCTAACCTGTGAGTGCCCATCCCCGCTGTCACTCCATGAGCTTGGACGTTCTCCACGGTGTTTTGCTCGTTGGCCAGGAGTTCGTGTTCATATGAGTCTCTGTAAGTTATGAACATCTTGACCGTTTGTTCTGCCTGGGTCATGTAAACTAAATAGATTTTAAAAACACACGTTTTATTTACATTAATATTTGAATCTGTGTGCATCCGTGTGTTTGGTGGGGGAAACGGAGCTACCACTGTAAATGGTTCAGAACTCTTGCTTATAACTATGAACTTTACTTGACATAATACATAGCAAACATGTTGTGGTATGTTATCGCTAAATCTAGTTATCTAAAGTATTGGTAAACAATAAGCATACTATATTGATTCATTGATGAGTTGCTATTTTGAAGCACTAAGTGATGCTTTCGTCAAAGGATGCAACATTGCACATCTCTAAGCTAACAAGTCACATGTTGCAATATGATGTGTTTTGAGCATGTATGTCTGCTATTTTTACACTTTGTAACCATTTCTACCTATAATGACATCCCCCCAATGATGTCACCTGCAGAGATCCAGTGTTTAAAGTTTCAACATGCTCCTATTTCAGTGCCCACAGTCAAATTTGCATCATGAAAGATACTGACGTAACAGTTTAAACAATATCTATGCTTTACATATTTTTTCAGTCAGTGTGTATGGTTCTTGATAGTTACAATGACTAAAAAACTACTGTTACAATAATAAAATAAAATAGTAATAATAAAAGTTCTGACTGCATGCAAACTTTTTTTTCCCTGTAATCTTGTTCAGAACTATTCCACATTATTCCTCTGCTTTTCATGCCCAGATTTGTGATCTCCTGTGGACATGATCTCACCAGAGACACCAGCAGCCCAGTGAGCCCACCCATAAATTATTTCACTCTCATTCACATATTCACATCTCCAGAATATACAATACAGCAATATTGTTTAGTATAGTGGTGTTATTAAAGGGATAGTTTGGATTTTTTGACATGAAGTTGTATGACGTCCCCATCAGCATTGTAGTTCAATAATAGATACTTACCCCCCACTTGGTCTCCTAAGTCCAGTTCTGGTCAGATTTCTGTGATGAAGAACGTAGTTCCACTTAGTTGCTGGGGACAATTAAGTAAAGAGTTTGTCCCCAACAACTAAGTGGAACTACGTTCTTCATCACAAAAATCTGACCAGAACTAGACTTAGCAGACCAAGTGGGGGGTAAGTCGCTGTTATTGGACTACAATGCTGGGGATGTCATACAACTTCATGTCAAAAAATCCAAACTATCCCTTTAAGGACTTGTGTGTTTGTATGTACATCAATGGGGCGAGATGGCACTGTATATGCACGCAGATTGTAGTAGGCCGGTCTGGACCTGCACATATTTCCTGTGGATTGAGTAACCACATGATTTGGGGTTATGATGGGCCTGATCGTGATACTAGACTTGCACAGATGCAACCACACTGGACCCAGTGATGCAGAATGGACCAACACACCCGTTCAATGAACAATGATAAGCTATGCATGTACTGTGGAAACCTTCATCACCGTGTTTAGCACTCTTGTAGGGATTAAAGGCAAACTCACGCTCATCTTTGGCCATTCCAAGACTGTGAGCCACTTTGTTTAAATTCTAAGTGGCTGCCTTTAATCACCGAAGGCAGCTGGGATAGGCTCCAGCATACCCCCGCGACCCTAATGAGGATAAGCAGCATAGAAAATGGATTGATGGATGCCTTTAATCATTTAAGGTGATGATCCGAGTTGTGACCTGCGGCCAAGCAGCGTTGGCAGTGTGAGGAGCTTTAAATAAAGATGTTTACCTGCTGCCTGGGGCTTAATGTGGCTGTATTACAAGTGAGGCGACAGTAACTCTATCGCACTGCAACGGTGCCCAATGAGACCTCAGTAATATTAGCATCAACATTTCCAGGCATGCTGATCTCCGGCCAGAGACGGAGGAGTTACAGAGAAGAGAACCATGAGATGTTTAGTCCCTTCTTGAGAGGATAGATTATTTGGCAATAGCTATCTATATGATTCTGTCTCACATGTACAAAAAATAAAAAAAAATTTCAGAAAGACCAAAACATCTATGGAGGGTTGCAGCGGACCAGGTTCAAACCGAACCGCAACCTTGCAGCTCTGACTCCAGAAAGTATTCATAGGGCTTCACTTTTTTCACATTTTCTTATGTTGCATTCTTATTCCAAAATGTAATTGACTTTTCTCCTCAAAATTCTACACACAACACCCCATATTGGCAATATAAAAAGTTGTTTTTCAATGCTTGCACATTTATTAAAAAGATTATAAAAAGAAATGTAAAAAAAAAAAAAAAGTGTGAAGACCTATAAACATATTGTCACGAGTGTGTGGCGGCTGTCAAGTGCTTGACCCCCAGTATGCAGAGATGAGGCGACGGTGTGCCAAAAATAAAACGTTTTTAATCGTTCAGATACTCACAAATCAGACATGGGAACAAAACGCGACAGAGAGGAAAGCTCTGTGGGAAAAAACTGACAGGTACATTCCAAGGCACAGGTAAGTAGGTAGTCTAAGTTATCGCACGAGTGACAAACTCAATGAGCCAGCGCCGTACGTATGACGACGCTGGCCTTTTAACAGCTACTAATTGGCGACAGCTGCGCGGGCACCAGAAGTGAAGCACCTGCCTCTTCCACCGAGCCGGAAGCACAGCTTGCCAAAATAACAGCGCAAGACAGGAAGCGCTAGCTCCTGTCCTGCGAAACGTGACAGTACGTCCCCCCCACGGAACGGATTCCAGACGTTCCCTAAGTCCATTCTTTCCAGGGTGGGTGGAGGGAGGATCGGCGGAGGGTCGCCGGACTTGCACGCCCCCCACCACCGGACGAACGGCGAAGTCGCACCGGCATCCCCACCGCCGGCGAGACGATCCCAGGTGGCGACAGGGGGTCGCCCGACGGTGCAGCCGGCGAGCGTGGCGGAAGCAGCCGGGTCCGCGGCGACAGAGTGGAAGGCGGCGGGAGCGGCCAAGTCCGCGGCGACGGAGTGGGAGGCGGCGGGAGTGGACGGGCCCGGGTGGCGGCTGGGGCTCGGCTGTAGGAGGTGAGGGAGGAGCCTCGGCGGTCGGCGGCTGGGTCTCGGCTGTCAGAGGTGAGGGTTCGCTCTCAGCCGCAGGAGGAGCCGGTCCTTGGGGTGATCCAACCTCGGCCCTGCTTGGAAGGATCGCGGGCGCCGCAGATGACCTGACCTCGTTCAGGCGGAAAGTCGTCCCTGCGGCTGACTCCGGAGACGTCTGTGCAGCTGGGGGTGCACAGCCGACCATAGCCCCCTCCTCAAGGGACGGATCCCAGACGTCCCCGGAAGGGTGGCGATGGGGTTGGAGGTGGGCTTTGAGTCCCATCACCCCGTTGAGCTTGGCGACGCAACTCATCATCTTCTGGAAGCTCTCCAGGAGCCCGCCAGGTGCCTCGTGGTCCCGCAGCAAACACTTGTAATAAGCCGCCATTTCCGCGAAGCTGCGGGGAACTGTCTCTGCGGGGGTCATGTTTGGCTGGCTCATTCTGTCACGAGTGTGTGGCGGCTGTCAAGTGCTTGACCCCCAGTATGCAGAGATGAGGCGACGGTGTGCCAAAAATAAAACGTTTTTAATCGTTCAGATACTCACAAATCAGACATGGGAACAAAACGCGACAGAGAGGAAAGCTCTGTGGGAAAAAACTGACAGGTACATTCCAAGGCACAGGTAAGTAGGTAGTCTAAGTTATCGCACGAGTGACAAACTCAATGAGCCAGCGCCGTACGTATGACGACGCTGGCCTTTTAACAGCTACTAATTGGCGACAGCTGCGCGGGCACCAGAAGTGAAGCACCTGCCTCTTCCACCGAGCCGGAAGCACAGCTTGCCAAAATAACAGCGCAAGACAGGAAGCGCTAGCTCCTGTCCTGCGAAACGTGACACATATGAACATATCATAGCAATCCCCAGATACCATGCAAATACACCCCTTTTGGCATCGGAACAATCTCATGGTACATGGGTAAGTGCTAATATACAAAAACACATTTCAACAATGGTGGAGAAATACATCCAAGAAAAGTTTTATATAAAAAATCTGCATGCCCCTGCAATGCTAAAAACTTTTAGATTTTTGTGCTATCCACTCACCCTTGGTCAGATTCATTAAGATTGCAATGATGTCTATGAATGGCTTGTCATACTTCAGTTTACATAAAGTGCTCTTCCACTTGCAAGCAATAGCCACCAACTGGCTTGATAACACAGTACAAAATGGACCAGCGGTCATCAAACAGCTATGCATGAAATGTAACCTGTTGTATTTTGTAAGCGTGGGTTGAAGGCATATTCCACAATGCAAACATTTTAAATTCACAACCTCGAGCAACTGTGACCTTTCGCTCCTCTCAGCAACACTCGGCACACCACAGCAGCCTGTAAATTTCTAAACGGTTACACCACAAAACCAACCTCCATAAGCCAGTAACTTAATGTTCTGTTGTTATATAAGGTTTAGGAACATGAGATAACGTCACATATTTCTTAAGACTCAAACCAAAAAGCTTTGTTTTACCTGTCCATACATGAACACTGAGTTTGGCATGATGGCCAACTATGTAAGTTAGATGATGACATCATTTAGAGGAAAGGGGAGGAGTGAGCTGGCATAGTGTACAGTGGTGCCTTAACACAACAGCATAATCCAGGCTTTGTTAGAGTACCAAAAATAGACATTTTTATGGGTGTCGCAACTACTGGCATTTTTTTCATCATTTGCAGGTGGTCTCGGAATGTAACTTCCTCAAATAGCCGGGATCAACTGTAAAAGCTGAGAGATTGGGAAGAGGTGGCGTTAACATTTACAATTTAAAAATTTCTGGCAGTTTAATTTTCGTCACTTTGATTGCACGAATAAAACGAGTGGATAAAAAATACAATAAAATATTTTTGCATACAAAATAACAGTATGCATGCTTGTGTGTCAGTGTGTGCACAAGTGGTTAAGCTAGTGAAAAGCTCAGAGTCCCCCCACCCCCCATCAGAGCGGTACGTCAGCGCTGAGGCTCTCTAGGATGACATGCATGTCAATATATGGAGTGTGTGTTGTTGTTGTTGTTTGAGGCGCACAGGGTTGGGTCAATGCAGCAGTCAAACGCTTCAAGCTCATTTGACCTTCCACCTTCAAGCTCAAGCAGCGCACGGATTAGTCACTTTGTCCTTTATTGTTTTTACTGTCACTCTGCTATACTATTTAGTTTTCAGCAGTTTTGATTGGCACCGTATTATTGTACATATTGAGAGCTGTTTCTAATATTTTGGTGACCTTATTAAGCTGCAGTGGATGGTGCAGGCGTGTATATGTGGAACAATGTGTATAGGCCGCTGCAGTCATGAATCATTAAGTAGAGCTTTGCCTCTTTCATTTTTAACCATTACCGTCTTTCACGGCCTTGAAACACAATGGTGTTTGCACATACCCTCATCTGTTTTCTACACATATTAAGCACTTAACTTTGACTTTGGCCATGTTGCAGTGCGACAAGATGGATTGATTGATGAATGGAGGCAGCAGACAAGAGGAAGTAATTTTCCCAGCAAAAACAACTAATTTCAATCTGTTATTTCAGTGCACTGTGCAGTGTGGTGATAAGCGTCATGGATGATGTTATAATATGAGGGGGTGTCTTCTCATTGACTCCTACTCTAATTTAGGTTTCTGGGTCAAAGATGCTTCTAACAAGCAACAAGCAACTTTGGCTGAGGACGAGGAGGAGGAGAGGGTGGCAATTAGATCAATATATATACAGTATACATATATATATGTGTGCGTGTGTGTGTGTTTCTCATGGGATGAGGTGGCCCAGGCCTGAGGCCCATCTGTCATTTGCTAATTAGCGCGTCTGGGTTTCATCATTCATCCTGGTGACTTACTAGCAAAGCAACGTTGACCCCACAGATGCAGAGACAAAAACAAAATACTGCATTGGGGGTTGTTTATACAAGCACCATGTAGCAAAAACTGCAGTATTGGTTTTCTATAGCTAAAGTTTGACCCTGGAATTGATTATTTCTAATGGGAGAATTTGTTTAGGAGCAATTACTACGCACTGTCCACTGTTGAAATGATAGCAGTGATGGAGCAGGTCATGCTTATATAAGAACACGATAGATGGTAGCCTCCAGGCTTGTCTCAGCTTTGGCTGTCAAACACAAAAACATGCAGAGAGAGAGAGAGGCTGGACACACAAAAGTTCACATTGACCCATCCATGCTGGATTTGTTAGATTTGTTTTAAATAAAAAGTTGTAAGACAAAATGTAGCTGCAGCTAGTCAAGTCCAACCCCTACAAAGCCACTCAGCACCATCTTTTCTGCTAATCTTTAATGCGCTCATCTGACGGCCTCAATTAACTTTTCATGAAGGCCGACATACAGTTTTAATACACACGAGTCAGGAAGCACACACGCATGGTACCATTTAGTGAAATATAATCCACACATGGACAAGTACGGGCAGCCACTTAAGTCATGTGACTTTTAACAGGGCATACTGCCAGTTTCTCTGATCCATTTGGAATATCCCTCTCCATGCTCACATCTCATAATACCCCTATAGTTAGAGGTGCAATTCACCAGTAAAACCAGTAGTCTAAGCAATATCCAACAATGAGCTTGACAACAGAGTACAAACAGACACAATAAACGACATCATGGTGAGAACCAAAAAACAGCACAACACCTAACAGGTAAGTTAACACACAATAACAATGAACTACCATTCTATGTAGGTTGGTATCAATGACAAAACGCTAACAACAAAAGGTGCCCGCAAGGTATGCTGGGTACTCCAGGGGAAAGTCTCCCCTACACCACTAAGTCAATAACTTCATGTTCTGTTGTTAAAAAAGGTTTAAAAACATGACTTAATGTTCTATGTTTCTTATGACACAAAGTCAGAAAAATGTATTCAGAAAAAAAACGGCGCCATTACAAAAAACAACAACAACAATTCACTTGGACATCAATGTGTTGTCCCATTAATGTGTTGTGTTGCGTTGTGTTACGCGATGAATGGTGTCCTTGATAAACACAATCTATCTACACCAGCTGATGGACACTGGATCACATGGAGAACACAATGCGTTGGAGCCACTTTCATGCACTTGAAACCACACACACAAAGCACACACTGAGCATGACTTGCAGCTGTGTGTGTGTCCCAGCAGCGTCAGCTCCTTGCAGTCTATTTTTATCTTTTAATGCCACAGTAAACCAACGCAGGCCTCCTGCTTGATTAAACCACATCGTCCCTGTGGGCACAAGTACAAAACTATCCCCCCCCCCCAACATCTGATAGAGCTGTGACTCTTACACACTATGCACGAATGTGTGAGTGTGTGTGTGCGTGTATCAGCGGTTGTAGCACACTCATGACAAATACAGTAGTACCTCTCCTAAGGCCATACAATTTGGAATTCAGAAAAAGTCAAAACTTCATTTTGAATTGTTTTACCTTTTCCTATTAATAGTGCTTAACTCCTTATTACACTTGAATGCACTGCAACAGCTTTAGAGGACTCCACAGAGGACTCCACTGTATGTTACAATGTAAAGCCCCGGTCGCACCGCCCGAACTTTGCTGTAGCGTCCATGGAGCGGTGAAAAAAATTCATCACCGCTCGTAACCGCGCACCACCGTTTAACAGAAGTTGGCCCCCATTAAGGCAACGCCGTATACGCTCGGCCACCGCTGATGGTCCCTCCTACCGCTCTGAAAGTTTTGAGCTGCACAACATATTGCCAGCGGTGAGGAGTGGGCAATTTTCCGCTACGTCAAAGTTCATCACCGCTCCAACAACGCCCGGTCAAAGTTTGGCGCCGCTAGATGGAAGTTCGTGGACGCTTGGGTCCGCTACGCCAACGCAGAAATCTTGAGCGCTGGACCACTTCGCCAGCTTTGCCCAGGCGGTGATTAAACGTTGCACAAATTTAGTTGGGGCGGCTGTAAGCGTTTTACAAGCGGACACGGGATTGCTGGAACGGTGTCAGGCATTGAAGCAGCGATGAAGCAGCGATCCATTGCGGTGATGAACTTTGGTTTGCTGTTGGTATGGAGGTGTCGGAGGAGGAGCATAATTTTGCTATAAATACAGGGAGAAATGGGCCAGGAGCCTATTTGGAATAGCCATTGAGTGCAGACCTCAGTTATATCAAATTTGCTCAAAGTTACAGTAAAACTGTACTACCATGGATGCTGAGAGACTTGCTATGATTGGTGCACTAGTCCAGCAGCAGAATCAGAACCTCCTCAGATTGCAACAAGGTGTTGACAGAAGGAGAAGAGAGAAAAGAGGGAGAGACAGAGTTGTGTGGGTCAGACAGTTGTTGTGTTTGCAGAGACACACTAGAGGGCACTGTGGGACTGCGAATGAGGATTCACGAGCCTTCCAGCAAGTCATGAGGATGCCACTAGCCCGCATGCGCAGAACGCCGCTCTATCGACGCTCGCGTCATCGCTAAACCAACGTTCGCTACTGTTAAACCAACACTAAAGCAACGGCGGCTTCAGCGGTGAACTGCTGGGACAACGACCGTGTTTTCTTTTTTTCCCCTTTTTGTGCGCGGTTACGAGCGGTGATGATTTTTTTTCACCGCTCCAGGGACGCTACAGCAAAGTTCTGGCAGTGTGACCGGGGCTTAAGCCTTACAGGAACTCTGCATTTTCAACTGAGCTTGTTTTTACAATGGAGCATCGTGATCTGTTGATTTGTAGTAATAACACCTACAGGGCACCAGTGGGCGGTGCAATGTTCCTCATGTCTTTCAATCAGTGCCACACACCTATAAAAGAGTTTATAAGTTATAAAATGTTGCTGCTGAGATTTCAGCAGAGCACAGAGCAACATAACACTACTGAATTAGCAAAGCACTTTGTTAGCTTCTGACACATTACACTGGGACTGTAGCCATCGTGTAGCTGGTCGTTACAACTCCGTGCAGTAGATGGCATTGTAATACTGCTGTTAACACACCTCATATGCGCTTACCACAGCTGACTTGGTCGCACATTATAATGCATCTGTTCGTCAGTACAGTGAGATAGATGTACAATGATTCGTACGTACTTACACAAAACATCATGAATGTTCAATCGCCCATGCGTGGTAAGAGGTGCACACACGAGTGTCTACTACTGCACCACATGAAACCAACCATGCATCTGTTCGTCAGTACAGTGAGATAGATGTACAATGATTCGTACGTACTTACACAAAACATCATGAATGTTCAATCGCCCATGCGTGGTAAGAGGTGCACACACGAGTGTCTACTACTGCACCACATGAAACCAACACCTGCAAGTCAATAACTTCATGTTCCGTTGTTAAATAACGTTTAAAAATATGAGACACATTTCTTAACACACAAACCAAAAAACTTTACCCGTCCATTGACAAATACTGAATCAGAGATTTTAAAAATCACCATTCTGGCCAGAGTTGCATCATGTGCAATTGTGCAATTAGGCAATGACAGCATTCTCTCCGCAACCCAACACCATGGATAGATTGCAGCCCTGTGGGAAGCACTGATTTTTGTGTGTGCATGCGTGTGTGTGTGGGAGCATGTGTTCGTGAGAAGGCCTGCTGCTGAGTGCTGTGATTTTCTACTTTACTGATGTGTGATATCAGAGGAGCTCTTGGATACGAGCCCTTTGGCTTGTTGCTTGGCCTTCTTGCATCTCGCCAAGCCTGGTGTGTGTGTGTGTGTGTGTGTGTGTGCGTGTGTCCCCCTTCTGGCTCCTGACTAATAACACTGATTTTTTGTTTTATTCATGAGATTGTTAAGATGCTCTCCTGCAGGGCTTCTCTCTGATTACAGTCTAAAAGGTGTTTGCACATTTGTGTGAGCAACTGAGATTTTTGTGTTAAACCTGTGTGTTTAAAAGCACTAAGGCCCTGTACACACGTAAACGTTCCTGGGATTTTTTTTGGCAGTTTGAAAAAAAATCTGCATCTACATTGTGCTGGATTAGTAAATACTTGCATCCAGACAGGAATGGATCACTGGGTGAAAATGATGTAATACTATGGGTGTCACAAGATCTCGCAAGATTAAAGCGATTTCTCAAGATTTCTCATTCAAAAATATCTTGTGGGCAACAATCCATTGCCATGTCTGTTTTCCTCATCTCTCACCTCTAAACAGGCCTTGGCGCGTTTGTTCCATAGAACAACGGCATGAACGAAGTGAGCCCTTTTGTCAGTCATACAGTCTGTTTGTCTCGATGGGTGGAGGCGGGCCCGGCAGCATACACACAGAGTGCAGAAGAGTGTAATGTAGTAGAAATTATATTAGTAGCTTGCAACGTATTGTCACATATTTTTTTTAGATTTTTTCATTGTGCTTTTCTGAAAAGTAATGGCAAAATCTTGTCTCATCTCGTTCACATACACCCAATCTCGTGTATCGTCTCATCTCGTGAACTGAGTTTCTCGTGACAGGCCTATGCAACACACAAGGTAAACCTACGTGTGGCACTGTAAACAGACACGCAGACGGAACGACGTGACACACCAAACTATGTCCAAGTGGAATTACTTCTGTGAGTCATTTTGGAGTATAAGACAACAAAATATCAGTATAGTGTTGACTGGGGTGAGTAATGTCAGTCGAAATATTCAGATATTACATCTGCGTGTCAGCTTTTCACTTTTGGTCATGTGACGGCGACGGGGCGGTGACATCATTATTTCCAGAAAGTAGAAGCTTGGTTGAACAACAAGCTTGCGTTTTCAGATTTTCCCACTCTGGAAGCCGTTTAAAAAAAAATACAGTTTCAGGGCACCCAGAACGCCGTTTCCATGTGGATGAAAGGCTGAAAAAATAAAATACTTTGCAGTTTTGACCTAAAAATATTTGCATGGAGCGCTTGTATTGGATCCGTAATGTTATTAAAAGTGGTGGTATAATCAAGCCTATATCCACAAACTCCGCTATGTTGAAACTGAGAAACGTTCTCCTTTCAGGATCAGATGGTGTCTGCTAAAATGATGTTGGCATGGTTCGGTGTGCCTGTGCGGCGGCTTGTCAAGGCGAGAAGCGACTGGTATGAATCACAGTCATTAGCGCACCAGCAGGTACGTCCTCTAACATGAATGCTTAGTATCAGCTTCAAGCCACCAATTCCACAGGTTTGATTGCGACCAAGGGTAAACCTGCTTAATACTGACATCTTATCCCGCACAGAGAAGCTCAATAATAAAATAAGCTGATAGAATGAAATGACTCGAGTGACAACACCCAAAAATGATGGCCTTATATGCATAAACATGTACATTACTTATGCTTTTTAAGTTCACTGAAAAAGATCATCTTCTGTATCGCAAATGGCTACAGTAAAGTCTTCATTTCCACATCATGCTTTTCCTCCAGATTGAGGACATCAGGTCTGGACCTCAACTTTGTGAAAGGCAGAACCTGACCAATGATTAACCTAAAGTTTTGATCGTACCCCACAGATGGAAATAACACTTACTAAAAACAGACTTGTCGCCAATATTGCATGTGTGTTATATCATACTCATCATAACACAATAATGAGTGAATCTTATTATTGTGCTACTGTGAGTTCATGGCTGCATTTGTGTGAATCTGGCTCCTGAAACATATTCTGGTTAGTGACGTCACATCCAAGATGGTGCCGGTTTATAAAACTCGCTGTGGGGTGTGTCAAAATCACCACTTCATTTCACTCGTATTTCATTGTTGTTTATTTATCTATGACAGTAGTATGACAAAAAATTTTATGAAGTACTTTCATTTTATTATTGTCTTTTTCAAACTTTTTTTGGTGTCATAAGCACTTCAAGGTTCCCTTTGCAGCACACTAATGAGTTCTTCCTTAGTCTTTGCGACTCGCCAAAAGAGCACCAATTAATTTTACCTATGAGAGAGTACACCAACTAACTAATGCATCATAACGAATGTGTCAGAGGGCTCAATTAATTGAGGGTCAGTTAATTGGCTGACCAAATGGGCTGGTGGACAAAACAAAACAGGAAGTAAACAATAAGTCTGGCCTGCCGTGACTTCAACTAAAAAAACAGCAAAGTTTGTCGTAAATATTGATGTAAGTACATGGAGTGAGGTTCCCCAGGCTGGTTAAGTTCGCAACTCTAGGGCTGACTAGGTAGTTACAAAGCCTAACTGCACTAACTTATTAAATCTAATACTTTTATTAAACAATTAAGCCATTTGCAGCAGTTATTACATTCACTTGCTGTGTACAGTCTTGTACAGTTTGATTGCCATTTCAATCACACATGATTCCACTTGCAAACTAATGCAGTCTTACAGCTCTGTCCCTAATGCTAAGTTGAATTGTGTAAGTGTTAGGGCCTGTCCACAAGGGAACGCTCCTAGGTTGTTTTTTTGGCGGGTTTAAAAAAAACTGTGTCACAGTGTCGGATCAGCAAATAGTCACATCCACATGCGAATGTATTAGTGGGTGGAAACAATGTAATACTTAAGGCACACCAAGATGTGACGCTGTAAACGGACACGCAGACAAAGCCACCTGACACACCAAAACAAAAGGAGAAGAAATAACATATGCGCAAGGTTCGATGTCTTTCGCTTGTCTGGCCTTACGACTAAGTGGAATTATTTCTGCAAAAAAATATCAGGAAAATGTCGACTGCGAGTCATGCTCGTCAAAATATTTAGGTATCATGTTGTTTTTTTGGCAGCAGTAAACAGCCGCTCACTTCAAGTGACATTGCCATACGGCAACGACTTGACGGCGTTGTCAGATTTTCCCATTCTGGATGTTGTTTTCAAAAAATATTGTTTCAGGACACCCAGAACGTCGTTGTCGTGTGGATGAATGGCTGGAATAATAAAAAATGTTTCCAAGTGGACAGGCTCTTAGATTCCATTTCTTCACACACTTGATAAACTGTCAAGGCGAGAACAGAGTCGCTACTGTTGCTCGGGAACTCGACATCCAGACAAAGATGTGTCTGTGTTTCAAATGCATAAGAACAGCTCGTTCTTCACCCACGTCCTTCAGACCCGACCTCTGGGAAAAGCACTTTGACTCCCTCCAGGCGGAACAGGAAGAACATGAAAATGGAGACGGAGGATGACAGACAAAAAAGCGGGACTGCAGGATGCTTGTAAATTCAATTGTTTTTGGCCACATTGCATTACTGCCAAGCTCAAAGCAAGACAGCAATTCGTGATGACGGTAGTCGGAATCGATGTCCAACTTGGACAAGAGGCTGGAGGCTCATATTCCTCATATTCTCAGACTGACTAATGTAAAAGCTTCATCGCTCACCAGGAAGCCAAAGTGCTGAAAATCAATGAATAATAATAAAATGCAGCACAATTTATAAATACAATCTGTTATTAAAACTAGCACAAAACTGCAAAAGAACTATGTATAAAATGCATAATTATACATACTGTGTATGGTAGAGTCCCACTATCTGTGGGGTTACATTCCGAGACCACCCACGAATGACATAAAACAGCAAGTAATTGGTACGCCGTTTTTGACACTGGGCTTGCTCTTCCCTCTCCAAATCCTCCTGCTAGCTTGACTTGATGTGACTCCAATTTCACATTAACATTTGCAATAAAAGTGACTGTTGTAATTATTAGATTGGATTCAGCCCCAGAGCCCTCATCATCTCTCGTCAATTGCCATTCAATGAAAATTAACAAGCTAAATGCACAATCCAGGTTCAAAGGGTCCCTGACACAACTCATCAACTTTGTTTAAATATATTATATACTGTTTGTAATTACATTGTTTATCTTAGATTGTTCAATTTGTTGAAAGCAAACGGTAAACTATCAAAAATTCCATTTGTAGTTCATGGCGCCAGCCATGGAGAACTAGTTGTCGCAGCTCAGCCTCATTTCCAGATGTGACGTCACCAGGACAAACATTGCTACACAAACATTGCGGTGTACGAGACATAGGATGTTTACAGTGATTACAGCAAAGATTTGAGCGATGTGTCAATAGTTTTAATGTACTGTTTTAATGTACATGTGGCCTTAAGTCGATGGATGATCCCCCACAAGCTCAGCCCAGTCCAGAAGCCCAGTCCCCAAAACCCGAATGGAGGTACCATGAGCGCACACACGTACACCGGCTCGCCACTCGCTCACAGGTTGAGCGACAAGGAGAGAGAGAGAGTGACAGCGCGCAGCCATGTGCCTGCTAACGCAACAGTAATTATTGCATGTTGTGGCTCAAAATCAGCCTCTGCTACCTCAAAATTAAGTCACAACGCCATAGATGTGCATCTCCAAAAAAACGCTGCTCCTTAGGACTGACTGTTGTAACGCAGCCCCTCTCCCCTCAACCACCATCGCTTCGCTCACCCACGACACTGAGCCAACAAGCGAAATAGATTCGTAGTTTGCTCATAGAGCCCCACGCCACAAACCCGACCCCGACGAAGAGCCACAAAAGTAGGGGTGCCCAAAGTGCAGCCCAGGGGCCATCTGCGGACTGTGGCTAATTTGTCATTGCATCACTGCAGAAACAAAATAAAATTTAAAAAACAAGAGAAATGAGAAAAAAGATGAGAAAAAGCTGAAATGCTGGCACCAACAACAAATAATAACACAAAGCTTTGTACTTAAATACAAAAGCTTTATATATCTATCATTTTTTAAATTACTTTAAAAAACCTTCTGCAAAATTAATCAAATAAATATGTATAATTGAAATTTGTATAGTTGAAATAAATCACATTGTGATGTTGGTACAGCAAACGTGTCAGGTACACACCATGTATATGTATGCTACCCATACTGTAACACTGTACTGTATTTCTATATTTACATATTTTATGTTCATTTTATGCTTCACAAATTTTACAAATTATTATGTATTTAGGATGAATAAGATGTGTTTTCTGTGAAAAAAAAACCCTTCCGTTTCGGAAAAAAATAAAAAATGAAAACCAAAAATCAGCAAATTTGCGGGGCTGTGAATCGAACGTTTAATCGCAAATGTGCAGAATCCACTAGATCTTATTTAAAGATAATGGGACTATCAAATATGTGTGACATCAGAAATTATTATACCATTTATGTGACAAATCTTGTTGAGAAGGCACAAAAGAAAGTAATTCCATGGAACATGATGAAGGCCAGAGCCAGTTGGGAGTCCATGTGGCTGGTAGAGGCCACAGGGCTTCCCTCCAGCATGGCGCCTGTCCAGGAGAATTTATCATCTTCTCCCAGTTCCTGCTATGCTCTATGTTCTGCATCCACACTGATTAGCTTCCATTCACAAGTGGACAAGTCACCCCCTGAGGCAGTGCTGCTGGTCGGGCAGGTGGAGCAGACATCTGGTAAGGGATCTGACCAGAAAACAGCTGGTTTGGCGCAACATATTTCAAATGATGTTTTTTTTTTTTTTTTTTTTAGATTTTTCTAGATTTCTAGTCATAACAGTTAGAGTTGTCATGAGGGCACACTCACAGTTGGCACAATTGACACCTAAAGTTCTCACCTAAAAGCATGGTATACTTCCCTGGCTCCAGAATGATTGGAAGAGGTGGGCATGACACGGTTGCGCATACATGAGCACATGCACAAGCTCCCAACTTGTTGTACAATCAATAGAATCAATTCTACCTCCAGTTACTAATGATAAAAACGACCTTGCACTCGTAATGTGCGGTAGAAACGATAGACAGTAGAAACTATACGAATTTGGCCTACGATAGAGATTAATTATATCAATTATGGACGGAATTATATCAATTATATCAGCTGGATGGGCCGCACGGTGGTCTAGTGGTTAGCACGTTGGCCAACACAGTAACAGCCTGGAGATCAGGAAGACCTGGGTTCGATTCTCCCTTTTCTGTGTGGCGTTTGCATGTTCTCCCCGTGTGCGCGTGGGTTTTCTCCGGGTACTCCGGCTTCCTCCCACATTCCAAAAACATGCAGGTGAGGTTAATTGGCGACTCTAAATTGTCCATAGGTATGAATGTGAGTGTGAATGGTTGTTTGTCTATATGTGCCCTGCGATTGGCTGGCGACCAGTCCAGGGTGTACCCCGCCTGTCGCCCAAAGTCAGCTGGGATAGGCTCCAGCATGCCCCCGCGACCCTAATGAGGAAGAAGAGGAATAGAAAATGGATGGATGGATATCAGCTGGATGAATGTGTATTAATAAAGAAATGAAGTTCTAGGTTCACGGCCGAGACCAGGAATCATGGACTTAAAAAGGTTGGTTACCACTGGTCTAAAAGGAAAGAAACCCAATACAGTCAAACCTCGGATTTCGTACGTACCAGTTTTCACATGATTTGATTTTCACAGAAACATTTTGCTAAAATTTGGCCACCGTTTTTGTATGGTCTCTGTACAATAATAAGTACCAAACTAGTCCATTTTCCCTGTACTGTATCTTTCCACAAAATCGAGTGTCCAAACAAAGTGTTGCATGCATTCCTGACTCATTCTGTGTATTTTTTATGAAGTGACTGCTAAATGAGCCGCCGTGAGGTCACAGAAAGTTGTGAGTACGAGCAATTTGATCAAGAAATTTAAAAAACCACAAAAAAACCCCACACTACTGAATTCGATCTCACCAAGATGCATGGGAAGTCTGCATCAATATGTTCCATCCATTCATCATTTATAATTATTTCTCATTGTTTTCCGCATGTAAAAGTATAATTATTCTTTGTAACATGTATTTTTTGTTAATATTTTTGGGTGTCACTGTCCCATGATTTGCAGAATGGGGTTGGTCACTTCCTGTTCTGCGCTCCTATTGTGTATGTGTTTTGTGAGTTGTGCCCATTTGACTCCTGTGCGGTAGTATGCAGCAGCTGTCTGCAATTTGTAATCACTTACAACATTCATCAGCGCAGCGTCTCATTCCTCATCAAGTGATGTTTACCTTAAATACTTACCTGTTTAATTTTCCTCCATGGTACCATTTGTATTTGGCCGCCTTTTGTTACCTTTGTGCCTTGCCATACATGTTTGGAAGTACTTGCACCTGCCCATTAAAAGCTCTTTCCTGCATGTTACTTCTGTCGCTACATATTTTCTTGTATTTAAATTTATCTGCAACATTATGTTGTATAATTACAGTTTTGCACAATAAATGTTCTCAAAACTACACAACCCACAATCCGATCTCGTCGCCACCATCTACCCCATCCCCCCCAAACCCGTCATACCAAACTGGCTCCCCCTCATCTTGTCGTGACTCAGAGACGGTCTTTGACATTTAAATTGAAGCATCTCCCCCGCTCGCAGCCGCTTTCACACCTCCTCGCTTTCCTTCACACATACTGCCATCTTTCATTCAGCACCATGCTAGGCAAAGCTCTGGTGAAAGATGTGAGGAATGGACGCTTTCAGGTTCCACTCTAGGACTCTTAAAACCTGACCTGACCTCACACCGTGACTATTTTAAGATGATAATTGAGAATATGTGTCACTTCTCCGTTGAGATAAGTTGCATTTAAAGTATTAAATGAGGGAACGGTGATTGAGCAAACCAAATGTTACAGTGGAGAAAATAAGTATTTGAACCCCTGCTGAAATGTGACTTGGGCTGAATCCCAATTCTACACCTTACTCCTCGTCTTACCCCTCACCCCTAGGTTTCATGAGAATCAAGTGGTGTCCCAATTCTCCTTAAACTGAGAGGTAAGGGGTAAGTGAGTGCTAAGGGTTACAGTATATACCTATATACCTATATATATACAGTATATATACATGAAAACACTAAGTGGTAGGCGGAGCTACAACACCCGCTGAGAAGATGGATTTTCTATTTCAAGATTCAAGAGTTTTATTGTCATATGCATAGTAAAACGGACAGTTATACTAAGCAATGAAATTCTTATTCTGTTCATTCTCCCAAGAAAAGAAAGAAAAACACAAGAAAAAGAGTAAGAACATAAGAAACATATGTACCAATAAATTAAGCAACAACAACAGAAGAGACATTAATACAGATAAATAACACAAACAAACAAACAAACGAAGAAATAAATAAAGTGCTATGAGTGTGTGCATGTGTTGCGTGCGGCGTGTGTGAGTGCTTCGTTGAGAAGCCTGATGGCCTGTGGGTAAAAGCTGTTCGCCAGCCTTGTGGTCCTGGACTTCAAACTCCAAAATTAGCGTCTAATTTAAAATGTATATTTGCTACATTTTCTATTTTTATAAATGTTGTTACAGTGCTGGTTGTAAGCTGTTTATTACATTCGTTTGTTTAGCAATAAATGTCGCAGTTTGCACAAATGTGTGCCTTTTATTTGAAAAAAAAGGTGTTGTGAGGTAGGCTACATAACATTGAAATAATGTAGACATGTATACACCTTACTTTATGGAAGGAAACATTTATTAGAAACCATTTAATTATCTCAGTTGCCTATGTCATGGCCAGCAAGCGGTGAAGGGTGATGACGTAATAAAAATCAAGTGGTGTCCCATTTCTTAGTGGCTTTGTCCCCTTGGCCCTAGGTTTTAAGGGGTAAGGGAAGGGGTAAGACAAAGGGGAAGGGCTAAGGGGTAGAATTGGGATTCAGCCTTAGTACCTTGTTGGCAAGCAGAGAAGTCAGATGTTTCTTTTCGTTTGTCACCAGGGTTGTAGACATCTCAGGAGGGATTATGGTCGGAGGAACATCCCCAAAGCAGAATGTTTTCATCTCCATATGAGCAAGGGGACATTGTGGGCACCTCAGGATCTTAATCCATGACAGCAAAGTGTGTTACAAATGCTTTTCTTGCCGACTGTGCTCCCAACTCCCTTGAGATCATTGCTTATAATTCTGGGCTGGTCCCTCACCTCTCATCCTCACCCCATCAGGTGAAATCTTGCATGGGGCTCCTGAGCAAGGGTGCCTGACTGTTATCTTGTATTTCTTCTATTCATGAAGAAGTGGTCTTTTTCTCACCAAGCTTCTTGCTGTTGGTGTTGTAGCCCATTCAGTCATGTACAAGTCTACAATGTTGACCCTGAAGCCCTTTGACATCTCTTTGGTCTTGCCCATGGTTTTGGAGAGGTTTAACTGGAAGAGACAGTTTCTGTGACAGGGACAGGTGTCTTTTACAGTACAAACATAATAAGTTCACATCAGGAGTACTTTCCTAAAAGGACAGGACTAACTGGTCTGTGGGGGTCAGAATGCTTGTCAGCGGTCGGGGATAAAATAATTATTTTCCCCAAACAAATACAAATGAATTTAACCTTAATTTAATGTTATTTTTTGTGTATGTTTTTACATTCTCTCTCTCTCTCTCTGTTACAGTAAATCTACCATAAAAATCAGCAGAAGATCAAATACTTATTTTCCCGCTTCAATTTGTAATTCGGCTCATCCACAAGAAAATGTATGTGAGCTTTCAGATAGGAAGTTAGCTCTCCTTTGTTGTCCTCATGAACACAACCATGTTTTTTTAAATGGCTGTATGTGGTGTAAAGAGCATCATCACAGCTGAGAAATGCTTTTTATGCTTTTGTTCTCGTGGAACCAAAGAACTCCCACGCTCCTCTCTGATGCTACAACAGCTCCACGAGCGGAGGAGACGAAACTTTATTGACTAACTTGCAGATTTCAGGTTTTACTTGGGGGGAGAATGAGAAGGAAAATAAAGCCCTGCGCAGTCTTGCATCACTTCTACTACTACACCACCACCATCACCATCATCATCATCTCTTGCTCTGGTAACCTGAAGTGGACCGTTCACAGCTGCTGCCTTCATTCACAGGTGCACACACACACACACACACACACACACACACACACACAGGGAACACTGTGTGCATGTTAGAGTGAAAGTGTTAATTGATGTGAGAGCGCTAGAGCGGATGACGGTGAATGTGCATTTGAGAGTGAAGACACTCTTTCACTTTTCATGTTTCAAGTGTGTTCCTGCATCGCATAATTCGGAATTTGTAGATTTTATGTTCTTTTCTTGTCTATTTATGCAAAGCTAAGCCGCACATCATGCACTGTCTTCAGTTAAGAACATCAATTCATGACGATAACATCAAAGTACAACAACCCTTCCACAATCTGGAAAAATAACCAGCCCCAGAGTTCAACTAATATTTTGAGACAAACCTTGCAATGTTAGGTGCATGAATGACAACACGCTGCAAGTTTAATGGCAACCAGCTATATATTTCTCTTCTATTTCAGACATTTCATCATTTCTTTTCAAACTACTATCTAGTCACACAGGACAGACAAAAACAGCGGTTGTGAGTGCATTTTTCTTTGTCAAACACAAATATTGTGTGTATGTGTGTGTCAAAGGCTTTCATACACGCATGTTGTAACTAGAGGTCAACCGATATGGGATTTTTGGGGCCGTTGCCAATACCGATAGTGGGGGTTATACAAAAGCCGATATCCGACATATCGGCCGATAACGGCCAATATCTGAAAAAAGAGCATTGATCTACACCGGATATATACTGTACATGAACATACGTCTTTATTCTTATGACACCCAAAACACAATTCAATGCAAAGAAGCAGAAGATTACCAAATGAAAATAAGGAAGTTTAGTTAGTAAGACTGTCAACATAAGGACATGCCTCTGTGATTTACTTTTAGATGTTGCCACAAATCTGTAGTGTTCTCCGTAGTGTTCTATCCACACTGCACATGTTGCATCTAATGTAACGTCTCCACACCGTACTCTTTCTTTATTCTTCCCTTCTGCCCGTCAAATGAAAATATCTTCATTTAGTGCATTTTGGTAATTAGCCTAGAATTTAATACTATAGTTGAGCATTTTAAAATAAAAACAAGTGGCTGCATTGGGCTGAAAGTGATAATACATAGACTAATGTCAGGTGTTTTCTAACTAATTTTTCAACACTTGATGGGTTTATAAAATGTTTAGGGGATGGATGGATGGATGGATGGATGGATGGATGGATGGATGGATGGATGGATGGATGGATGGATGGATGGATATTCACAAAAACATCTTACCGATATCAATTAGTCATATTTACTAGCTATTGAAAATTTCTATCTGCAGCCACTTAATATTTGCAAACAGCTGGAAAAAAATGCTGAAGCAAACATTAAAAAGTGGGGGAAAAAAGTTGACTACAAACAAAATAAATAAGCAAAACATGCATCACGTTACTAGACTTAATACAAGAGACTAAACTACATCTTATAATGTAGCTGCTTTCAAAACATGCAATATATCAAATGACAACTAAATGCATGACTTGGAATATTTTCTACATGGAAGTATGAAGTGAAATGGGACGCTGTGTGTGTCTGCATATATCTTTATTTCACTTTTAAACGAGGTATAATAGTCTTAGATAATGGTGGACATGTGAATTAACAGTTGCATCTATTTTTATCTTACAGACATGCAACTTATATGACATTACAGCGGTGTAATATGCTCTCTAAAACTTGTGTGAAAACTAGAATGTTCTCCTTGACCGACCCTGACAGCGGGGCACTAAAGTGTAGTGTTATATTGCTTTCCATGGTGTAAAAAAATACAGTTTCTTTTAGCATTTCCTCTCCTCAGCGGACTGACTGAGAGCGCTGTGTGAGGGGGAGGGGCCGGGTACAGGCAGCAGGCAGCACAGAGAGACACACTGGGAGGGAGCGACTGAATTGCGGCGCATCAAAAAAAAAAAAAAGTTATAATATCGGCTACATATCGGATACATTTTCACAGATATTAATTAATCTGTGATATCGGCCCGCCGATATATCAGTCGGGCTCTAGTTGTAACGCTACTTTTGCTGCCATCATGTCTTCAAACAGGGTCATGACTATTTCTGTTTCTATCACCGGCTCTCATTACATTCCCCAACGTCACGTGGACGGGCTCTGTGTGTGCATGCGTGCGTGTGTCATGAACCCCATAAAGACACCCTGAAGAGAGGTACTAGAAACAACCCAATTCATCTGTCAAAGTGAGTCACATGACATCCCTCATTTGCAATCAAGTACATCTGCTGAATGTTCATCAACTGCGTGTTGTCATGTCGTGTCATCAAGAAATGGCAACTGTTAGCATGCAGTAATAGTGCCACACCAGCTAGTTTATGTTGCAAACAGAGGTTGACTTGACGAAGGGAAGGAAAGCTGAACAGTGAAATATTGGCCTAAATAAAGGAGGAAGAGGAGGAGGAGGAATGATGCAAGCGGAGAGGATTAGGAGGGAAAAGCAGGATGGTCTCTATGACCTACTTCCTGAGCTCCTCACCAATCGTTCCTCTTCACCGGCGACTTTTGCGTGCCGAGGACACACAACTTAAATACTGTACACACAACAGACACACAAGAGAGCGCCTTCAGATTAATTTGTGATCAACATACAACACAGCATGATGAAGGATACAAGATTAGAACCCAGAACCCAAACCATCTAAACACTCAATTACATTGGGTTTTCATTAGGTGGAGAAAATAAAACTCGTACATTTCATTAACTGTTCAACGCAAGAGCTGTGTTTTAAGTGTTGTCTTAGCAACGTGAATGATGCTCACTTTTGATTGACAGTGAGAGAGCTGTAGGCATGCTATAACCAGTAAGTGTACATTTGTCAGACAGGAGGCACATAATTTGCTCCTTCAGAATTTACAGAAAACCCACATTGATGCAATATTAATCCTTCCGGCAGGAAAATGATGCAAGGATGCAGGAATATGGAATTATTTCTGTAAGATACCAACCACCACTGTTGGATGCTCCAGATAAAATAATGAATTTTCTTGCACGTGTAGTACGAGCAGCTGCATGACAATGGAGTGACATCCCTGCAGTCGTTTTTTTCTTCTCTTCCTGTGCTGGCGTGATGTTGTCAAATCAGACATGTCTGGGAATTAAATTCAGGTCATTAGCTGCTGAGCTCGTCACTCAATGCAGGAAACAGGAAAAAGAAAAGGCCTGATGGATGCCGAGGAGGGCCCTTCTATGCAATCTATATTTATAGGATTCAAATACGTTCTAATTGGACTGAAATCCTGTCAACATGAGCTCAAGGCTTCTACATCATAGAAAATGCAAAAACAATGTCGATCAGCATACAATATAACCAGACTTTTTTGGGTTCGGTATGCATTAAAAGTGAGGGACAGAAAGTGTTTATCACGTCACGTGTCTACCCGATAAACAAATACAGTGCAGCCAGCCCACTTCAGCTAGCGGGAGTCATGGCTAGCAATAGCGCCAAGGAGAAGTCAGATCTTGAAAACCCTGTTCCATTGTTAAAGTCTCCATTTTGGGACCACTTGGCCTTTCCTGTGAAATACGTACAATAAACGAACAAAGACAAGTGGATAAGACAAGTGGTTAAGACCAAAGCAGTGTGCTGGTATTGTTCAGTAACAATTGGAAACAGGGCTACTAAAAAGAAAATTTACTACATATATTTAATATTTCCTCATTTCTTTATTTTTATTTGACGATTGTGTTTATTGCAGAATTACCTACTAGGAGTTTGCGGTTTTCTAAGCTTAATCTTAAAAAATAATTAAAGCTATTTACACAAAAGCTTAGCAGTTTTATGTTTGGCAATTTGTTCCCTTACGGTACCCAAATTGAACCGAACCTTGACCTTAAATCCGAGGTATGTACCAAATCGTGATTTTGGCGTACTGTTACACACCTAAACAGTAGGGCTGGGTGATATCCTCTGCTGAACTACTTTGATACCCCCAAATTCCCTCCACATCTGACAGCCAATCAAAACCGTGGGAGACTCGTACGGTTCTCTCTCTCTCTGCTCACCGGTGTAGCTGCCGTTCGTCGCCTCCTGTGTGCAGGGTTTGCTACACGTTGGCAATGAGTTTCGCCAATTGCAGTTATTTGTTGCCTCCCGTGTGTGGCGTCCATTATGCACGAAGGGGGGCGGGTCAGTAGCCCTGCTCAGGAGCGCTGACACACACAGGAGTGAGACATCCGTGTCAACATAGAACAGTACAAATACAATCTATATCGAACGATATGTTTTTTTTGATATCGTGCTTAAAAGAAATATATACTGTATATATACCTACCAAACAGTGGATAACCACACATGCCCCATACTAAACATTTACTTTATTTGCTATGAAGTTACTAGATAACTTAGCAATCTGCCCATGGATTATGCATGCATCCATACATCCACTCAGACATGCTCTTTCAACTGGGAGACAGTTGAGTCCCCCGTGGGAGTGGAACCCATCTTCCACACAAACTGACAGCACTTCAAAACGCTGCTCTCCAGAAGAGAAAATATGAGTGGCTCTCCAGAGGAAACCCGCAATGAAGGCGGGAGTGTGGGGGGGGTGAGGGTTAAAGATTGACTCTCAGGGTCTTTTTAGCCTCATTCCTGAGTGGAATGTCCGTGGGTGGTGGTGAAACACGAGCTGAAAAAGCCTACGAAGGAGGGTCCGGGTTGGGGGGTCTGGTTGCTAGGCAGCCCACCAATCAGAACAGGATGCTGACTGTGTGCATGTGTAAGTGATTTTAAGAGGTTGGAGAAAATAACTTATGAGAGAACAGAGAAAATATGTTCCTACCGCAGGATTACAGATGAAAATGAGAAAATATCCATAAGAAACTGTCTCATTTACAGCCTGTACAGAAGTTTCAGACGGTTCATTAATACCCACTGTTCTGAATAAATAGATAAATAAATAAAATGATGGGAGAAGGAAGACGGATCGCCTGCGTAAAACTGCATGTAACTGTGCCACAGATATGATCAGATAAATATTGTGTATTAGAAAAGCCAACAAAATAGACTGACATTACGAATGTGTGATATAAGCAATATGCAATAGAAACGATACAAATTTGGCCTACGACAGAGATTTTAATTCTATCGGCCCCTATTGCAACAATTGGGGGTGTCAGAAGACACTCAAGATCATACACAAGATTGGAGCTACGAGACGAGACTTTAACTTGACTTTTTTTAAAGTATGATGAAAAAATATGACAGTATATTGCAATCTACTAATATAATTTCTACTACATTACACTCACATTGCACTCTGTGTGTATGCTACCAGCCCCGCCTCCACCCACTGAGGCAAAGAGTCTGTATGACTGTCAAAAGGGATCACTCCCTTCATGCCATTGCTCTGTGGAACAAACGTGCCAAGGTGCTGAAGCCAATGCACAGAGTGATACCCTTTCCTGCCTGTTTGGAGGCGGGAAATGAGGAAAACAGACGGCAAACTTAGTGAGTTCATTTTAATTTATTGTATGGTTAATAGATTCATTTATTATCGGTAGATTACTTTATTAATCTACTAACATACTAATAAATAGGGATGAGCCAAATACTCGTTTTAGACGAGTATCCATTATGGATAATGCATTTTTGCGGAGTACTAGCATGAAACGAGTGCATCTCGCCATTATACGTAATCATGATGAAGGAAAATCCTCATTGGGTAATTACTTGTGTATTCACTCTTCATGCTCTGTGACTGGCTAGTCACACAGTGACCACCCCTAACTAGACAGACTGGCTGCAGTCAGAGAGGAGCCGTGCTTCGCTTGCACGGTGCAATTGGCAAGACAGAGTTGAAAACAGCTAGTGTCATGTTGGTCACTGCATCAACTCCGGACGTTTTCTTTTTCGGTTTTCCTCAGCTCAGCTCGTATCTAAAGTTACGTGGTATAATTGTTTCGTTAAGTATGCGGTGCAATTGTGCTGCTTCGATCACTGCCGGTGTTTTTTTTTTCCGTCTGCTTGATTCTAGGCCTCGGGGAAGACCCAGGACACGTTGGAGAGACTATGTTTCCCAACTGGCCTTGGAACACCTCGGGATCCGCCGGGAGGAGCTGGAAGAAGTGGCCGGGGAGAGGAAAATCTGGGCCTCCCTGCTTAGGCTGTTGCCCCCGCGACCCGATCTCGGATAAGCGGTAGAAGATGGATGGATGGATGGATTGATTCTAATTTGGCTGGTGATATAAAGTCAGTTGGAAAACTTTGCTTGTTACTTTTGAGAAAATAACAGTGAACAAGGCTAACAGATTATTTCCCTGTTTGCCATCACTGGATGAATCACCAACTTCACACAGATCATTAAAAAAATTATTTGATAATAGAGTCTTACAGATCACTTACACACATACACAGTACACATACAGCTGAATAATAAAAAAATATTGCAAATTTTCAGGGTATATCAATTTCAGACCTAAAATAATGTACTGATATAAGCCCCCACCCATTTCTGTTTAAACCCCGCCCACTTACGGTTTATGCCCCACCCACTTCAGATACAGATACAGATCATTTCGATCAATGAACAGATACAGATAGTGGTGTACTCGCTCATCCCTACTAGTATGTTAATTTACTAATCCTCGCTTCCACAGCGGCAAATACACAAATTTCTTACAAGTATCATTATCACTGGAGGACTACAGAACAAGAAATAGCTAAGCATGCGACACACCAAGCAACTACACCGTGAGTTTCTTTGCTTATTTTTGCATGACACATAACAATTTTAATAATATGACCTTAAACATTGCTTGAGCAGTCAATAATGGTTTTATGATGCCCACAGTTTGACCCTGGAACAGATTATTCTTCATTCCATCTCAACATTATTGTTCTTGCAACATTAGTAGCTAGAGTAAACTATCATTACAAAGTAGAAGTGTTAGCATTAGCAGAAAAGACTGATAGTCATCGACTTATTTCTGGGTCATGCAGACAGAGGATGATCCAGTTTTATAAAAATGATTTTGTTGTTGTGCTAGCCGCTAAACAGTGCATGATTGAAGACGTAAAAGAAGCTTCCAAAGCAAAAATATCCTTCAGAGAAACACTGGCCTTGTGTTTCCAGGGTAAGTGCACACTTAATAGAGAATTTAATACAGAATGGCACAAATTCACCAAAGGATTGGTGTGGCAGCAGAAAAGCTGCAAAGAAAGACGAACAATAAAAAAATGAGAAGATGATTCATGTTGAAAGAGAACTGAAACAGGGTGAAGAGAGATGCTCTGATGACGAGTGTAAGCACGTTGAAGGCAAACGCTGGAGAAGCCCAGCAACAGAACGTGCCTTAAATAGCTAGATGGTCACAGATAACGTGACGCTGGAGCAAGCCTGGCGGCCCGAGGCATGTGTTGTGTTGTGCTGAGCATGTATGGACCCGCTGCTGACAGCAGTTTAGTCATATAGTGGATCACATGACCTCACAGGGACCGACATTCAGAGAATTTAGACCTCACGGAAGTCCACAGGGAGGTTCGCCCAACCCACATGACGGAACTATACACCTTCATGGCAACACACCTGTTAAACCTCCCGGTGTGACTGATTCGAACCACACATGTTCTTCTGAATATAAAAAATTGACAATCTATTGTGATTATTTTCATTTGATTTAATTTCATTTGAATCCAAGTTCCATACAGAAATGATTACGATACACCCCTAATATTTTGTCTTATTGAGCTACAGTGAAACTCATAGAATCTGTTTCCAGACGCTGGTCTATGTAGGATGTGGATTTTGATTTCCTCATAGGAAATAAAATCCAGGATCAAACTGTCACCAATCTAACAACTTTGTGAACTAAGCAACAGGTTTTCTCAATCATAGAGGCTTAATACAATATACTATATAAACTCAATTAGAATTTCACACGTTGAACAAAATTATCATAAAACCGATTAACAAATCGATAAATCAAAACCATCCTAGTTGATAATGTTTAATTTAATTTTATTCCTTGCCAAGCAAATTATTATCTTGTGTTCACAAAAGCACAGATGTCCAACATGGACGCCCCCAAGTGAACATGCTCCGCCAAAATGCACCGGGTCCCTGCCAAAGACTTGGGCACAACTTGGAAAACTAATGTGATCTAAAAGTAAAAGTGACTCCTGAGGCTGGATTTAGACATGCTTTATGCTACCATAACCCATATCACAGTTCTGCCATAAAAAGGGGGTGTAAATCTAGTGACTGCAGTTCTCATGTTGGCCTACAGGGGGATGTCACCTCCCGCTGGAGTCTTCTATCATGGCGTCTCTCCAGGATTTCCACTGCCTCTTTAAGACTCACTTGTTGTGTCGGAATGACAGCATGACTGTCAACTGTCACAAGTTTCAGCCACCTTGAATTTTTTTAGGCTTCCAGACTTTACCTGTCCATGGCTAAGAATAACTGCTCCAAAAATTTCGTACCGACACTGTCCCCTTTTAATGAGCTCTGGGTAATCATGTGATATCGCCACCATTGTTGTTTGGCTAATCAGCTTACAGCTTCCTTTCTTTTTACGTGGACGAAACCTGATACGGCGGCTCAGCCAGCTTTAGCCAGATGCTAATTAAACTGCAACTCTAAAGCTTCTTAATAATGCCGCAGACCCCGCTGACGAATGGATAAGTGGGGGAGGACAGCAACCACGCTCGTGTGTCGCTGTAACTAATTTACACATTGATTTGAGCCCTGCGGCTGCATGCCCGATGAGACATCTCGGAGATACTGGAAAGGGAGAAAGAAGAGACAAGCTTGGACTTCAATGTGGATGTCTTTCTTTCCTCTTTCACTCCCCCCCGCCCCTTACTGTACACTCACTTTTTCCTCCCTCACATGAAACTTACTGTATCTCCCACAAAACAAACAGGCTCATTGTGCCCAGTTCATTGAAACCTGGACAAGGACAGACTGCCTAAATGTTAGCAAAACGTCTGGGGTGATGCAGCCATGACAGACCAAACAACCTCAAGAGAGCGCAAGCCTCCAATCATGGTTTAAACCAGCATTTCTCAAACTGTAGGGCACGCCCCCCTGTGGGGGCATGGAGACTTTCCAGGAGGCCAGGGGGGAATGAGATCCCTCCTGCTTTTTTTCCCCTTCAAGTTGGAACTAAAGTTTTGGTGTCGCCGTGACCTAAACACATTTTAGGAACGTACAACAAAACAAACAAAAAGAAAAAGAATATGTTTGGAGAACAAACGTTTCTGAGAGGGCAAAAAGAAAACTGCGACGTTACAGAAACTAAAATGGAAACGTCATACATACATTCGACTGTGTTCCTCAAGGAATCCTGTGGGGACTACTACGGGTGTATGGGGTACAGGACCGCCTAATTCAGGCGGTTGGCTCCCTGTATGACCGGTGTCGGAGCTTGGTCCGCATTTCCGGCAATAAGTCGGACTCATTTCCAGTGAGGGTTGGACTCAGCCAGGGCTGCCCTTCGTCACCAATTCTGTTCATTACTTTTATGGACAGAATTTCTAGGCGCAGTCAGGGCGTTGAGGGGATCCAGTTTGGTGGCTGCCAATTGCTTCTTTTGCAGATGATGTGGTCCTGCTGGTTTCATCGGGCCGTGATCCTCAACTTTCACGGATCAGTTTGCAGCCGAATGTGAAGTGGCTGGGATGAGAATCAGCACCTCCAAGTCTGAGTCCATGACTGTCATCCAGAAAGGGGTGGACTGTCACGTCCGGGTCGGGGATGAGATCCTGCCCCAAGTGGAGGAGTTTAAGACCTTGAGGTCTTGTTCACGAGTGAGGGATGGATGGAAAGTGAGATCGACAGGAGGATTGGTGCGGCATCTGCAGTGATGTGAACTCTGCATCGGTCCGTTTTGGTGAAGAGGGAGCTGAGCCGAAAGGCAAAGCTCTCAATGTACTGGTCGATCTACGTTCCTACCCTCATCTAGGGTCAGGAGCTTTGGATAGTGACCGAAAGGACAACATCGTGGGTACAAGTAGCCAAAATGAGTTTTCTCCGTAGGGTGGCTAGGCTGTAAGCACTGTCATCCGGTAGAAACATACATTTTCTCATCTCATCCAGGAGATGCAATAAAACAATAAAATGATCACAACAACTAATAATCTGTCCAGCCATCAAACCACCAGCCACATCACAACAATCCCACTGTGAAACACAGGCGAAGACAAGGTAATCAAATCTGTGACGCACGTTAGCTGCACAAAACCATTTTAAAAACAAGCGTCCATATGCCGATGCAAAAGCAAAAAACGCTTGGAGTAAATCTTACACTGGTATGCAGGTGAAAGACAAAGCTAACATTCTTGTTCTGTGTGCTCCTCAGCATCCTGAACATCATTTCAAACTGATTCCATTGTGCAGCAGCATCAATCTCTTATCGTCATCATCATCATCTACCAAGTCATGGCTAGTTAACCAGCCAGGCGGCGCTCGGCCACCGCACTGACTCGAGCCGTCGAGGCTTTCAGGCGGGAAACAAAAGAGCCAAGCAGCTTGTTCTCATTCAACAAAGGCAATTAGAGAGGCAGCTTTGAACAATCACAGAGCACAGACAGAGGGCAGCTGCCATGGCAAAGTGTTCTACATATTTCTGGGATAAGACAGCGCTTCTGATTTGGCAATACCACATTCATTAGGGAGATTCATCATTACCGAAATGGCAGCATGCTTGGAATGGTTTGTGGTCCTAGCGAGCGCACAGGTGCGTGGACTCACCCTGAGGGCCTCGATGACTAGGTCGCGGGCCTCCAGCTCTCCCTCCATGATGCTCAGCAGGGTCAGCAGCTCCGGCTTGCTCAGGTTATCCATGTTGAAATCACATTTCTGGAACAAGGGACACAAAATTAAGTAAACAAAAACTCTAAAGGTTCCTTTTCTTGTTTTTATCACAAAAATGGAATGGATCAATGAGCTTGTTTGGAGCCATCCGGTCTACTGTGATTGTTTCCACAGAGAGTTCCAGTACAGTTTTCATTTGCTATGGTATGGTACAGATGGGTAGTTCCTGATCAGGTTTGTGTTTCCAGGCAGGATGGCAATAACTAAGCAACAAAAATAATGGGACATTATAGCAGCATGACATCATATTTCCATTGTTACTTTTTCCCCCCCTTTACACTCTTAAATTCCACTGTAACACGCACATGACAAGTGTGTCAATCAATCAACGCACAGCAGCGTGTTTAGGTGTCTGCTTCAGCAGAATTTGTGTGTGTGTGTGTATTTAGCCTTTTTACCAAATTAAAAAATACATAAAAATATCAAAGGGGTCCCCCGCATCCTTTGATTTTCAGTATGCGGCTCTTGGTGGAAAACATTTGGACACCCCTGATTTAGAAGAAAAAACTCCATTAGTGTGTGGCACTATTTAAGTTGGCAAAATTATCTATAGCTTACAGTTTACTTATAAAAGGGGCAATCCACACAGAAACATTTACAGGTCAAAACTAGTGGTTGATCAATTATCGGCTGGGCCGATATTAGGAATTTTTACGTATATCGGCCTTTATTTAAATCCAATATGAAGAAATCAATTTAAAACTGAGTTATTTCAGCTCAGATGCAGCCATGCATCTCTCTCTGTCTCTCTGTCTCTCTCTGTCTCTGTCTCTGTCTCTCTCTCTCTCTCTCTCTCTCCTGCTGCAACTTCTTATTGATGTGTCCAGCATTGCTCCACCCACGGCGCCATCTGATTGGTTAAGCAAGCCACACACACGTTAGTGGCAAATCTGAAGCGGACATCTCACAAGTACTACTAACGTTACAGTGAGCAGCAGAATAAAGTAAGAGTGGTGCAAACACTAGCAGAAGTTCTGCTAGTTCGTAGTACCTCCCGACATGTCTGTGAATTACTTGAAAGAAGGCAAACAGTCCATGGTAGTAAAAGCATGTGTGTGATTGAGCGTGTGTAAAAAACTCAATTCACTTGTTTTATTGGAGGGAAGCACACCAAGGTGGAGGCTGGTTAGCATACCATAACATTAGTTCGCCGGTCTAGCTATAATGCCTCAGCAGTCTATGTATTAGCAATGGAGAGAATGTATGCAATGTGGAGAATGATGTGCATTTGCGTGAAATTCACATGAAAAACTCGACAGCTCAAGACTACTACAATGACGTAACGTTAAGAACGGAGTAAACACAAGGGACAGCTTTGCTAGCTCGTAGTACGTCCCGATATGTCTGTGAATCACTTGAAACAATGCTGTTGGTAATTAATGTGGAAATGTCTGTGATTGTAGAAGCCTGTGTGTGTGATTGTGACAGAGTAAGAAATTCAATTCGGTCTTGTTTGGTTGCAGGGAAGTACGCTAAGATGAAGGCTGAAAAAATTCAGTTAGCTATCATACAAGTTTTTATTTAACTTTACAAGAGTTGCTGCTGAGCTTGTAAACTCCCTGTACTTTTTGTTGTGTTTGAATTTAAAACAAAGATAACTTATAATTAAATGTTACTTTATTTACTGTGGAAACATTTCAGGGAGCTATTTATTTAAGTTTTTATTCAACTTCTATGAGATGCGTCTGAGTCTAGGAACTCCATGCTCTTCTGGAGCTATTTTTCTATTTCTTTGGTTAAATAAACATAATTTAGCCAGTTAAACAAAGTTAAGTGTCTGTATTACTCAAAATCTTTTATTTTTACACTTTTACTGCAAATGAATAACGGTTCTAAATATCGGTTATCGCCCTCCTTAACTACTAATAATCTGTAACGGTATCGGTATCTTGAAAACCCCATATCGGTCAATCTCTAGTCAATACGGCAAAGTATTTTATCGTTTCACCTTTCATCCACACGGAAAATGCGTTCTGGGTGCCCTGAAAACCGTATTTTTTTTAAAAAGGCTTGGAAAATCTGAATACGCAGGCTTGTCATTTCCGTGTAGACAAGCAAACTGCTGCTTCATAAAAACTATGACGTCACCGACCCATCGCTGTCACGTAACCAGAAGCGAGCTTTGACGACAAGCCAACAAAATAGCTGAATATTTCCACTGACACGACTCACCACGGTCGACATTCTCCTGATATTTTTTGTCTTATACGCTAAAATGGCTCGCAGAAGTAATTCCACTTCATCGTAAGTCTACGACACAACGGACTTCCGCACATGCATTCTTTCTTCTTCTATAGTTGGGTGTGTAATGTGGTTCTGTCTTTGTATCTGTTTACAGCTCTACATGAAGGTGTGCCTTGTTTATTACATCGTTTTTACCCAGTGATCAATTCCCATCTGGATACAACTACCGGTATTTACTAATCCGGCACAGTGTGAGCCCAAATTTTTTTCAACTTGCCAAAAAAATAGTCCCAGGAACGTTTCCATGTGGACAGAGCCTTGAAGGGACTATGTTTGCAAAACAAACACATTAGGAAGTAGTTTACCAAGGTTGTAAAGGCGCAAAAGAACAAAGGTTATCTTCTGCCAGACTGGTAAGTGAACTATAAAATGTCACGGTTGTTAAATATAGCGAGTAAAAACAATAACGTTTTTTGCAAAGCTGATGATGAAATGTTCTCATGTTGGGACAAGAAATAAAAGAATCCTAGCAACATCTCATAACATGTAGCATTTGACAGAACATTCAATGATTTGACTACAATCAACTCAACTTTGTATTACATGACAATCTCACCACATCCTCCCACGCCTCATACTGCTCTAATTAAACGCAGCCTTCAAATTAGGCAGGATATCTCGTCCTACCGCACAGCGATTAAAAGCTAATTACATTTAGCCAGGTCATTAAGCATGTATTTGGTCAGCGGCCGCAGGCTAGCGAGTGAAAATGATTGTAATCTGGGCTGACCACACAACTTCTTGCAACAATTAAAAGATTTTTTCCGGTTCACTTACGAAAGGCAAACAGTTTGTGTGTTGTTTCTAACATGTTGGTACTGCAGGATGTCAGCTTGGTTAGAAACACAGCGGTCTTTTAAAGCTAAATCCTACTTGCCTAACTTGGAGTACAGACGCCACAGAGAAGAGAATTCCTAATAGTGACTTGTTTCCATTCCCCGGAACGACAAGTGTTGTTGAGTTGTGAGCTACGTTCAACAATAACCAAAGAAGGCAGGAGAGGCAATTGAGTCTCAGGTCCTGCTGCATATCAAGCAAATTGCTACCTAAACATTCTGCTGACGTCCTGATGTCAAGCAGCCATTTAGCAGTGATTTACATGTCTACTGTACAGGGGGACCGCCTCAGCCAAGATTATTCAATTTCTTCAAGGCTCACGTCCCACTAACAAACCAGAGAAGAATTGTGTGTCCCATTGGGTCAATTTGCTATTTAACTTTCTCATCCATCGCTTATCACAAAGGTTTGTATACCAATCTACATTGGGCTGAAAGGTTAGATCGCTTTCATCACAAAGTTGAGAAGGAACAGCTGGCAAATGTTTTGGTTGGTGATCACATCAAGCTTTTACACTATTACAAATGTGTCAGGTCAGCAAAGCCACCACTGATTAGCAGTGAGGAACATCTGTTGAAAGTTAGAACAAGGGTCAGCTATTAAATGTTATTCTTGATTTGTAGGAGAAAAATAGCAGCCTATCAACATGAGAAAGCAGTCCAGCACATGACAAAAAAGCTCACAAAGGTAGCAAAGTTAGTGAAATGCTAACATCACCAGCATGGGGAACATCACTCCATTCGTTTTACATCACTGTCTTGTAGATATATTGTAATGTTTACAACATTGTCCGTTCATTCTTGCTTGAAATTTTTACTTTCCGATGTGAATGCATCCTGATGGCTGATTGGATGAGCCGGAAAAAAAAGGGGGAGACTGCTGCGGATATATCACTACTATGATTGTTTTGGTGTGGTGGTTAATTTAAAAAAAGAGATTGTTGATCAAACACCTTAAAATCTTATACTGTAGTGCCCATAGTCAACTATCACTTAATCGATGTATCTGCTTTGAAAAAAAAATAACAAGAACTAATCCCACATTTTATGCAGTCATAAAAATATTGTCTCTGGGAGTCTTTTTTCCCAGAAACCTTTTTACCTCTTGGAGAATTAGTAGGACGGCTGCTGCCCGTCATGAGGCCTAAGGCACTATGAGAAGGAGAAGAGGTCAGTTTCCTCCTCTGGCATTTCTGTACTGTGAGCAGGTGAGGATGGCAAACTCTAATTTGTTCCAGCGAGTGCCGGATGCCAAGGGCACGAGCGGCCCAGGCTGGCATACAGTGCCGCACTGTTAGGGCCCAGCCCATTTAATGAGGCAAACGTGGTATCACTGGAAGTCACCAGGAACAGAGACACGCTTTCTTTGAAGCGCTTCCTTTTCTGCCCTGCTAAGGCATGCCAGTTGGCTTTTCAGAGGCATGTCCATGCCAGCACTAAAATTGTTTGACTGGACAGCCTGTAAAGACGAATAACAAGAACCAAGCTGAAAAAATGGCAAACTCATCCATCCAGTTTCCTGTTCAGGCTCTGGGCAGGCCCTGAAGTCTAGCCAGGTTGACTTAGGACAAAAGGCTGACTACCACTGTGGCCATTGCACAGTTGGAAGAGGTGGACCTGGGCCTGGCATGCCTGCTCATGCACTCACTTAATCTGGACTTCTTGCATAATCCTCACACCCCTTATGCAGTACATAATAGAAATAAGCAAAGCAACTCAAAATAAACTAAAAAGACAGTAATGTTGCAGTATTAGTATAGTATTAGTAGTAGTAGTCGTAATAGCTGTGTCATGAAAATGAGAGATGAGCAGTATGAGTGCGGACCAGCAAAAGTACAGGTTACACTTCTTCCTCATTCTTGAGGTAGTCGAGGTCAAAGGGCAGATGTTTTTTGTCAGCGGTCTATTAGGACAAACAGTTTTCAGTGCAATGTGTGACATGTCAAACCCTAATGATTTTTAAGGTGCCTGACTATTAAGGGTCAAAGTTCAATATGTTTTCGTCAAGCCTCTCTTGACAGCAAATCTTTAACAGATTTTGACAACCCTGCGCCATTGTTTTAACATAACTGTAGTGTTTACTACAATTAGTTGCCCATTGCACATTGAGAGTTTTGCGAATAACCCAACTATTGTTTCTGAGTAACCCTACAGGCTAAGTTAACAAATGCTGTGTCTCAAATGGATACTTCCTTCAATACACTTTATTAAGTGTACTGTGTACACCAGGGGTGCTCACACTTTTTCAGCCTACAAGCTACATTTAAAATGACCAAGTCCCAAAGACCTACCTGCTACTAAAAATGTAATATATATGAGTATTTATGTACGTTGCTCATGTATATCAGGGGTGCATGCACTTTTTCAGCATGCAAGTTACAAGTTGACATGAATGATCTATCTCTTACTATAAAACATACAACATATATATGAAATCTAATCGTAAACTTAAAAAAGCCCCTTCTTCCATCGTCCCATACAGTTGAGAACGTTTTGACACCTAATTAAAGACACCTACCACATTCATTTGCTGAGGAATTTGCATAATGTCCCTCATTGGGTGCAAAGTGCAGGTTTGGATTGCAGTATTAAAAGTAAATAATTCATCATGGCAAGCTATAGCAACCTTTGTTCATCCTGATTTTGTACTGCATTTTCAACTAATTTTTTGTGCTCCTTGATAATGTATTCTTAATTATGTCCCATATTAGTTTATACCTCATTCCCTTACAAACAGGAATCTAGGAAACCTCACCTGCACTGTCCAGGTATTTATTTCACAGTCATACTGGTTGAATTTTTGGCTAAAAAGTTACTGAATCGTTTTGGATCATATCGTTCTAAATGAACCAATATCGTCCCTGAATCGTATCGGCAACCACGAATATTGATATGAATCGAATCGTTATTCAAAATAGTTACAACTTATTGTTACACCCCTATACTTTTCAGTTTGAAAGCCCTTAAGCACTCAGAACACTAAGGAGGTTGTGTTTCAATTGGCGCACCTCCATACTTAACACTTAAGTGTACTTACACAAATGCTATAAATGGTAATAATGCTCCCTTGAGTTGTTGCAATTCACCATAGAAGTGCGCAACGACAGTGCAGTGGAATCTTAACATATTTTTCGGTTTATGTAAAAAATGTACACCGCGTCTTGGCGCATTATTAATATATTGCATGACTATGTTTGTAACGTATTTTTATTCACAAAACATCCCTGTTAGCATGGAAACCTAAACTAGAAGTCATTATTCCCAGCTCCTATCGCTGGTCTATGACATCAACAGCGGTAGACTCTGTCCATGTCGCTATCTTTGACTCATAGCTGTCTTTGTCAACAATCAAGTCTTTAACTGCGGTAAAGGTAATGTTAAATGTTCATTTATCCCTTTCATCCGTCATGTATATGTATTTATATGCATTTAAATTTTTTTCTGCATGTAAAACTGTAATTGTAAAACTAAAAAAAGTGTTTTGTGTTTACATTTTTGGGTGATCGGAACAGATTTATCGGATTTAATTATTTCTTATGAGAAAAGTGTATTTGGTTTGAGTTGGACCTTCTGGAACAGATTAATGACGCTAACCAAGGTTCCACTCAACACAGTAAACTTACTGAAGTGAACTGATGGAAGCATTCCACAGCATTAGCTTTGGTTCTCAAGATTTACCACTGAAAAGTCTGTTTGGTTGCTTCATAGCTTTGTGCTTCCTTTCTAGTCAGGCCTCTTTAGGAGTGTTTAATGTAGCGCATCTCACTACGTAACTTAACACAAAGTACATAAATTCAAGCAAACCAAATATCTGCCAGGCACATGTACAATGATAAATTAGAAGGAAGTGACCAGCACTGACCCCCTAACCCCTCTGTGCACCCGCCCCCCAAACAAGAAACTTCTCCCCCCACCTTAAGCCAGCTACAGAGAGTGTAATGGGGACGAGTAAAGAGCAAAGTGCTTTATTTAACCACAGCAGGCATGGCGGTGGGTGGCTTGAACAGGGGGATGGGTTCATTCAGGGTACGGAAACCCCTTGTTGTCGGCCCAGAGTAGCGGCAGAGGAAAAGTGCGAGCTGAAGGAGGCCTGACCGCCATGTCACCGGTGCACCTGTTCGCCTCGCCACCAAACGAAAGTGGCCTCAAGCGGGCTCAGGAGAGGTGGGGGGGTGTTGGCTGACATGGTACTCCCAGCTATGCCAGCTGAGTCACTGAAATTAAGACCAATTTAGAAAGGTGTCTGGTGAACACCCCACACCCCCTCACACGTACTTTCAAACCTCTTCCACCTCTTCAGCCCAAAACGCACCTTTATCTTCACATTCAGACGCTCAGGTGGCATTAAAGAGTAGCGGAGGAAGTCCTGACTCCTCCCCCCTCAACCGAAAACCACAGAGCTCAGAAAAATCTCAAGTAGGTGCATGTAAACGAAGGACGCTCAAGCAGATCGTCACGCCAAACTGAAGAAATACCTTGTCTAGTGGAAGGCACTTCAGCTTCAAAACCAGAACAATTTATTATTTCAAAAAATATATCAAATGTCGTCGGGCTAGCTTATCTCCTGCATGGAATTCAGTGTGTTTGAGTAGCCTCTTTCACACAGAAAACACCCCAAAACTGGCATATCACAGACCTAAGAATTGTTTGTTCGCCTGTGCCTTTTACACAGAACTTGCCAAAAGCAGGATATTACCAGATCTGTACATCAAGGCAGCAGGGGTTCAGGAGGTAGAGCAGGCAGTTTGATGGTTGGGATCCCGCTTCCTCCAACCCAATCAGTGCTGCTGTGTCCTTCAGCAAGACACTTCACCCACAGGTGCATTAATGTGGATGAATGTTTGGTGATGGTCTGAGAGGCTGTTGGTGCCAATTGGCAGCCATGTTTCCATCAGTCTGCCACCAATGCGTGACTGTGCAGTGAATGAATAATGCGATGTATAAATTCAATCAATTATTATGACACAATCAGATCATTAACAGTGCCAACGTATAATAGTATACTTAACGAACAATTAAACTTCACAGCATTGCAGAGTACCCTTCCACACAGACTGCGTCTCGCCTCTGTTACACTCTGAAACTACCCCCTGAGCCGGACAATAGCCACATCAACTTTGACACGCCATTCTGTGTAGGTGCCGTTCACACAGAACTGTGACACAATACCAAAAAAGGGTTTGAAGGGCAGTGCGTCTATGTGTTTGTGTGTGTGTGTGTGTGTGTTCCTCCATCATGGGACGAAGGTTGGGAGAAGCCTTGAGGCGAACAAAAGAAATGTCCATTATGAAGAACCGCAAAAGCAACGCGCGTCATTTTGTGAGAGTGGGGAGGTGAGCGCTGCTGGGGTTCTGTCTGGCTCGGTTCTGGTGGTCGTGCTAACACCGAGCATTGAGCTTGTCGTCTCCCGGACATTGTGTCGAGGACCCCGGCGGTCACCGCTGGTGCTGCCCGCCACATCTCTCTTGCCCCCAGAAGCTTCTGAACAAGCCGACAAAACCCAGCCAGTGTGGCCGTGAGCTCCACGAACGTCACCGTCTCTTACCGTGTCGACGCCTCCCAGCACGGCGGCGGCGAGGGTTTGTACCGGAGGAGGCTGCTCTCCGCTGGCTCCCTCCGACGCCATCTTCGTACTGTGGCGGTGTGCTGGAGCGTGCCTCCTCCGCCTTTCGTTAACTAGTTCGCTGCTGGATCGCAGGCAGTCACGTCAAGAGCGGCCATCGAAAAACTCACACGACATGTGTCACAGTCGGGAGATAGACGAGGGTCGCTCCGGGGGCCGAGGTCGACAGCTTATCGCCGTGAAGAGCCCGCAGACAAATGACGATGGCGGACAGTGGACGGACCAGTGGAGGGGTGGGAGGCTTGTGGAGGTGGGCTCGTGGAGGTGGGCGGGGTCCGAACAGGAGGACAAGTCCAGATGTCAAAAGTGTCCTCCATGACTGACAACAGCATTTGTCATCACATCATCACTAGTGAAATGTGACTACAGTACTATCGTAGTAGTATAGCATAATGTTGTATAATATAGCATGGTATAGTATAGTGAGTGTGGGCTACTGTAGTATACATGCGGTCAGGAGAGGCAGGTGAGTCTCTGACAAAAACGATACCATAAAATAAATGTGTCTATTGAACTGTGTTATTAATGTATTTTCTGTATGATTTCAATAGTTTTTAACAAATTTGCAAATTTCCTGATCAAAACCTAAAATGAGACCACCGTGAACGTGGCTTCTCGATTTCAGGAAGGAAAGTTTCCTCTTGCTTCAGGCAAGCTTTTATTTATAACTTGGCAGCAAAACAGAGCAGTTGAGATTAACAGATTAGCATGTCTAGCCCTTCTCCCGCATGTGACACACACTTCTGCCTTCCTTACCGCGCTCCCTCCACATGCCCAAGGCCAAAGGTCACATAAGTCCCCTCCTTTTCGTAGACGTCTCAGGCAATGCTTGTAACGTTTTCTCTCGTAAATTTACGACTATATTCTTATAAATTTATGACTTTATTCTCATAATATTACAAGTTTTTCTCATAAATTTGACTTTATTCTCAAAATATCTGATTTTTTTTCCTCAGTGTGGCCTTAATACTATTAGCACTGCGTAGGATAGTGGAGTGTGGTATGATTTAGTATACACTCCTGAACAAAATCTTGTTCAGTTGAAACCAATTGAAAAATTGCTAGAATTTGCATTTTGCACATTTGGATCTTAATGAGGTTTTAGGTAGAGCTACAATGTGCAAGAACAAGAAGGGGGAGTGAGACGGAAAGCATTTTGAAAAAGTATTTCATGGAAAGCAACAATTAAACTGAAATAGGCTGTTTATCAGCTGATCAAAAGTTTAAGACCATCGCTCAAAAAATAACAAAAAACTCTCCAAACCAGAACAAAAAATGTTCTCAGTAGAACACTAACTTGGGCATGCTTGATGCGAGTGTTTCCAGGAGGCTAGTGGGAACATTGCTCCAAGTGGTGAAGATGGCTTCACAAAGGGCATCAACTGTCTGGAACTGATGGCCATTTTTATAAACTTCCCTTCCCTTGGTCAAGTGAGCATTGTGAACTGCAGTGTTGTCCTGTTGAAAAACCCAGCTGTTACCACACAGACGAGGGCCCTCAGTCATGAGGGATGCCCGCTGCAACATCTGCACGTAAGCATCCGCTGTTTGATGACCCTGCACCACCTGAAGCTCCAGTGTTCCACTGAATTAAAAAGCACCCCAGATCAGGATGGACCCCCTCCACTGTGCCGAGTAGAAAACATCTCAGGCGGGATCTCCTTGTCATGCCAGTAACGTTGGAAGCCATCTGGACCATCAAGGTTACATTTTTTCTCAGAGAATAAAACTTTTTTCCCACCTTTCAATGTCCCATGTTTGATGCTCCCTGGCGAAGTCTAAACGGGCAGTTTTGTGGCGTTGAAGGAGACGAGGTCTTTGAATTAGTTTTTTGTTTTTTCAAGCCTTTTCCCGCAGATGCTGTCTGATGGTTATTGTGTTGCAGTCGGCACCAGTAAAGGGCCTTAATTTGGGTGGAAGACCGCCCTGTGTCTTGATGGACAGCCAATTGGATCCTCCGGCTCAGCGCAGGTCTGATTTTTTTGGGTCTACCACTTGACTTTTTGTTCCATAATGCTCAGGATCTTTCAAAAAATGTAGAATGACTGATTTACTGCACCCAACCTCAGCAGCAATGGCACGTTGCGAGAGGCCTTGCTTATGCAGCTCGACAATCCGACCACGTTCAAAAAGAGAAAGCTTCTTAGCTTTAGCCATCAGGAGGGCATGACAGTGTGAATGCCTGACAGAAAATGAACATTTTGAGCAGATTTTGGCTTTTATAGCCTGTGGTCTTAAACTTTTGATCAGCTGATAAACAGCCTATTTGTTTAATTGTTGTTTTCAATAAATTACTTTTTCAAAATGCGTTTTGTCTCACTCTCCCTTCTTGTTTTTGCATATTGTAGCGCTACTTATAACCTCATTAAGATCCAAATGTGCGAAATTCAAATTCTAGCAATTTTTCAACTGGTCTTAAGATTTTGATCAGGAGTATAGTGTGGTAGAGTAGGATATAATGCACTGTGTTCCAAATTCTTATGCTAAGGATATTTTTCTCTGATTGTGCTAAATAGTAAATATTACAGTCATCATAATTTTCAAATCATCAACCTTTAGAGTACAATTTGAATATTATTGAATGTACCTCCCAATGAGAACGGTATTTTTTTCAAAAATAAAAACTTAAAATGCACTGTTCCACATTACATTTCAAAAGCATCTCACTGGTTAAGAACCGAAAATGAATTTGCAGCATTGAAATTGAATTGGCAGCAGAAGGAGTTCATATTTACCGAAAGCAAAAGCTGCTGCAATCACTAACATTTTAACAGGCCAAGTTACATGTTAACATAAGATTCCTTCTTTGATATAACCTTCACAATTCTTACATTGAACTGGTAAGTTTTTGGAACGTTTCTACTTGAATTTCTTTGCAAGATGTTAGAATAGCCACCCAGAGCTGCTGTTTGGTTTTGATCTGCCTCCTACCCGCATAGATTTTTTGCTTGATAATGCTCCATAGGTTCTCAATTGGGTTGAGGTCAGGAGGAAAAAAGGGGGCCAAACCATGAGTTTCTTTCCTTTTATGTCTATAACAGCCAATGACAGAGAGGTATGGTATTCTTTGCATCGTGAGATGGTACATTGTCATGCATGTAGGTCATTTTGCCACAGAAGGTACAGTTCTTTATATTGTACCATGGAAGAAAGTGGTTGGTCAGAAACTCTGCATACTTTGTTGACGTCAGTTTCACACGTTCATTTTCACACCTAAAGGGCCTACCAGCTCTCTCGACAATGATTCCAATCCAAAATATGACTCAGCCACCTCCTTGCTGACATTACAGCCTTGGTGGCCATACTCTACTTCATTCATCCGGACCACCCAAGGTGGCATTTTATGGTATGGTGGTGAGAATGACTGTTCCAGAGTGAAATTAATATTGTAGCATTGTATTTAGTATTGAGCCGCACGGTGGGTGAGTGGTTAGCATGTTGGCCACACAATCAGAAGATCGATTCTCAGATTCAAATCTCTTTTTGGGCATCTCTGTGTGGAGTTTTGCATGTTCTCCCCGGGAGTGTGTGGGTTTTCTCCGAGTACTCCAGTTTCCTCCCACATTCCAAAAACATGCATGTTAGGTTAATCAGTGACTCTAAATTGTCCATAGGTATGAATGTGAGTGTGAATGGTTGTTTGTCTATATGTGCCCTGCGACTGGCTAGCGACCAGTCCAGGGTGTACCCCACCTCTCGGCCGAAGTCAGCTGGGATGGGCTCCAGCATACCCCTGCAACCCTAGTTAGGACAAGCGGCAGAGAAAATGGATGGATGGATGTATTTAGTATTGTCTGAATATCAACGAAATATCCTTTTGGAGTGTCCATGTCCTCAGCAAACCAAAAGCTCAGTGTTAATCTTTCATAAGAGTTGAAATCTCTCTGCCATGGATCTGTTTATCCCAGATAGGCAGTGAGAGGATGGAGGCCTCAGATCCCAGATGTGGTTTTAGGATTAACGGATGCTGATCCAGAATGAGGTTAGTGTGTCTCTATATAGGTCAAATGTTGCACCACTGACAGTCACTAAGGCTTTTGTAAATATGACAACTTCACTTGTTCACACCATTTGTCCTTTTGAATTCACATCTTTCCCACCAAGATGTCTCTTTCCTGTTCGTGTGTCAAATCCCCAAACGGGTGAGGCCATTAATCTGTCCTCTCTCCTCCCGCCTGAAAGGAAGCTCATCATTGGAAAGTGATCGTGTTGAGATGTAGCGCTGGCTGGCACACAAGGACGCCTTTCTTTCTTCCCTTTGATGTAGTCAGCTGTCACATTGTCAGACAATGTTTATCTTGTGTTGTCCTCTTCCAGGACACCTTGTCAATAACTGCTGTGATTTACAGTCCAGGTAGACACATAACCTTTCTGAAGAACAGAAGCAGGGATAAAAAAAAAAAAGTGTCCCCATGTGACTTAATGTTTGATATGTGACATAATCATCATCTTACAATGTTCTCACAAAGACTGCTTTCCATCATGTTGGTTTGTGGCTTCCTGGTTTGGACCTCTTGTAAAAACACTGTGAACCTGTCTGTTATTCATGGGTTTGATTTGCACTGCAAGCCGCCAGCTGAATAGCCCTGCAGTAGACCAGAGGGTGAAACTACAAGATGAATATCTCAAATCCAGTGAATCTACAGACAGAGCGAGGAGGAAATGGAGCATTCCGGGACGAAGGGAGATGGGAACTGCGCCACATCTCCTCTCGATGGTCCCTGAGGGGCTGCCAGGTTCTGAAGCAAGCCTCTGTTCAGTCTCTATCTTTGCTGATCAGACGCTGCTCTGTCTTTCTTTTTTTGGACTTTAGAGCGGACTTCCTTCCCCACAAGCTGCCTCTGTGGACCAACATCTCATAACCGTGGATCTCAGAGACCAGGTGTTCGCTCAATGCTCAATGACTGCTGCCTTAGCACATTAGTTATATCATTCTTTGCTGGACTACATATGGACTGTACATGGACGTCGTTTAGGACTGGCTTCTCCAAGTCCACCATGGTTTTTCTCGTTTCTCCTGTTAACTTATTTGGTGTATAGTTACAGTATGTGCATTCCTCCACGCTCTCTGCGTCTGTCCGTCCTGTCCAACCAGATTAAGATCCAGGTCATGACCCTGAAACCTGGCACCAAGCCCTTTCGGAGAGCGACTTGTTCAGAACCTGCTTTGACTTCAGATGCCAAGATGAGTCATTCGGAAAGTTGATGACATCAGCGGTGTGTGTTGTGTGTGGTGCTGTCATCCCCTCTGGAACGCCGTTTGTCCCGATGTAGACGTGTTGCCAAGGTGTCACCTGGATTAAATGGTAGTGATGTTCTGGATGGAGTCCAAAAAGTCATTCACATGTAGACAGGCGAACAAGTACGGTGGCCGACAGTTTGTTGCTGAAACTTGCAGCAACATCCAAACACAGAAATGATCCAAAACCAAAAACACACAAACACCATGAAATGAACAGGAGAATTAGCGAAACGCTGCAGCCTCAAAACAGAAAAACGGGTGGGGGGTGCTGGAGTGGGGGAGGTTGATTTTGGCATTTGCTGCATTTTACTTTTGCATTAGTTTTTGATCCTGCAGCATTTATGTGATTTTTTTTTTTTTTAACTTGCAACATTTCCTGTTGCATTTGTTTTGGGATTGTTTGCTTCTGTATGCCCCCATACAAAAGTCATGAGAAAAGCAATGTACTGCACACACTTTGGTATCTTGCCTGGTCAGTCTGGGATTTTAAGCAGCAAACATCCATAACATTAACTAGACTTTTTAACATGACTGTTTCTATGTATCCATTTAGTGACGTAAGAAGGTGAAGGTATGACAGAGCCTTGTAATGACTACTGTATACAAAGTAAGAATAGTAAATGGAGGTTTGGTCTTGGTTTTCATTAAATGTGCACGCCACAAGAATTTAGTAGACTGGTTTAGCATTTAGCATCATGTTTTACCAAAAAACAGGCTACAGATTCTAACAACAGTTGCAGACTCTTTACACACAAGCGCATAACACAAAGCTGAAACAATTGTTTGCATTGTTCTCTCCCAGCACTTCCTCTATACGAGACGCCTCCTGTCCCGGGGCGGCGCAGCCTGCTGACAGACGACCATTGACCTCCTGTCTGCCTGTCAATCACCATTACAAACATGGAAGAATGCAGACCAGTCGGTTTTTGGACGGCTGACTTCAGATGTCGTCAGACGTCCCCACAGAGGAACGTAATAGGTTAGAGGGTTCTTCATATCAAACGGCATCACTTATGACTGAATATCCAGTTATATTTTTAGTCAGTCAAAATTAAATACGTTTTTTGTTCCCGAAGTGTTTTCTAAATCTGTTATGACTTTTGTACTGTTGTCACAGTACCTGCAGATTCTTAGGCAAATTCTGCTCATTTTTTTTCTCGTCAGGTATCAGGTGTTTAACAAAGCGTGCAAGTGTCTCCCCCAAGTGGACGATAGAGGGATTAACTAGTGTTTGAATCGTTAAGCAAACCAAAAAAAGTCATTTTAGAAATCAGGTGATTTTCAAAAAAACAAAGATTTATAATGAAGGCCCGTGCTGCTTGTAAGATATCTAAAAATCATTTGTAAAGAATGTCCAGGGAGAAAAAAAATAAAAAACTTATGAAAACGTGATTATGCACATGAATTTTTAATACATTTATGGCAAAAAAAAATTACGATTGCATATGGCTGATGGGAATTGTGATGTTGCCACCTGGTGGAAGACAGAAATATAAATAGAAAAAAGTTGGTGACTGTAATGGACAAAAACATTTAACTTAATGACGCAATGTTTTGATGATTTTGAAATTGTAAGAGAGAAAATATACACATTTTGTGTCAGCCCTGTGATGCATTAAAGATGTGTAATCAGCCTGCCTCACGTACTGTGTTGTCTTACCACTCAACACTTGTACAACGTGTTCAGTCTGGCAATGTCGTTCTTGCTCATCTGGCTAGCGTTGCCAAAGCTGACGTTGGGGTTGGGGATGGGCTGCATGGTGGGCTTGTTGTTGCCAGAGAAGGCGTACCTGTAGTCATTGAAAACACAATTAACTCTTAAGTCTGAGGGGAGTTTTTGTTTGTGCGATCAGGTCACCAAAACCCTCCGAGTATGCCTTTATGGACCTTGACAGAAGAGAAAATTCTCCAAAGTGTTCCCGCAAAGTTGGATGCATGCATATATATATATATATATATATATATATATATATATATATATATATATATATATATATATATATATATATGTTTAAAATATCATGCTAAGATGAATGTAGATTGAGGGACTCCAGTCCAATCACTCATTCATTCATGCAGCTGTGTTTGTGGAGGGTAATATAAAAGGATCCAAACAAAATACAAACCTGTGGTACTGCATGACAGAGTTGTAGTCATATGGTGTGTTCATGTTGAGAGTGTTCATCTTGTCAAAGGCGTACTCCCAACCTGAAAGGAACATCACATCAACACAGCATATACACTACTCTATATTGTACATACTGTACTATATACTTTATACACTGTATACACCTGGGTGTCCAAACTTTTTCCAGCATAGGTCTCATCCAAAAATAATTAAGGCTGCTCCGATTTTATGCTGCAGATTCCAATACCAATCATCCATGAATGAGATCGGCCGATACAGATACAGATCACATAGATTAACTGTACATTTTTCAATTTATTTATGATGAGTGCTATTGGCCAAGGCTGCTATTAGACAATTCCAAGGGCCCCGACCAGTAGGTAATGTTCATTAAACCACAATACACACAAGACATAGTATAATGACGACAATACACTTGAAAAAGTTAGTACGTACCCGATGAACGTAATATTCACTTCCCCGTGGGGGAAAAAACAGCTGCAAAGTAATTGCATTGCTTGTTTGTTTTAAAAACAAAATATCACTGTGGTAAAACGTCACATTTGAAGTCCGAAAATGAGAAGCTAGGCGGATAATTCTAGCTAGCTAGCTAGCTAGCAAGCCAGCTGCGAACAGCTAGGCAAACATGTAAAGATAGATGCAAGAGAAGTCGAGCACCAATTGGTTTGACACACTGGCATCGATTGGTATAGCCCAGGGGTCACCAACGTTTTTTCTTGCGAGAGCTACTTTTAGAAAATGAAAATGGCCACGAGCTACTCATTTTTGTAGAAATGATTTTCATACCTTATTTCAACCCAAACAAATCAAATATGCTTGTTTTACCAAAACATTCACAAAATGCTGGTATCCACAACTCACATTTTATGTTTCAGAATACATTTCTTTCTAGTGTTCTCACATTATTAACTGAAAACCTGAATGAAAAGCAGGCGTGCGGGCGCCTCATGTGGTCGTGGGGGGCTACCTGGTGCCCGCGGGCACCACGTTGGTGACCCCTGGTATAGCCTGTGTCAAGCTGTCAAACTAGTATGACTTTTACAGCCTAGTCTTGATTCTCACGGCAATACGGGACAAAAGTGCGTTTCTTGTTGGCTCAATACGGGTGTTGTCAACCCTACGTGACACAGCACACATGCACTTTCATGTCATCAGGCGCGGATTTAGAGGGGGGTGGGGGAGCAAAACCAAGTGTTTATATTTTTGTTGAGTATATATATATATATATATATATATATATATATATATATATACATACATACACACTGAGTTGTGTGTGTGTGTGCGCGCACTGACCAGACTGGATGTTCTCCCACAAGATTCTGATGTGGCTGTCCCTATCGGAGCGACACTGCTCGTGGTTGAAGCCCAGAGCGTGCAGCAGCTCATGCTGGACCGTGCTGTGGTACATGCAGCCCTGACGGGCCAGAGACAAGGTCTGGCCGTTCCCACGGCGACCCACATATGAGTAACAGCTGGGGGCACACAAGAGGTTAGATATACTGCAGTAGGTACTGTATCTACTAGGTAGGTAGGTAGGTACCCATTGTTGGACTGAATGCTCAAGTAGTCTCTCTGGTTGGTGCGTAAGACAAAGCGGATGCAGGAGACAGACTCGAAGGACGTCAGGCCGCGCTCAATGATGGAGCGCTCACGAGATGCTGAGGAGGAAAGTGTCACCAAACATACTAATGTCATATCATCACTGCCCGTTTTAGTACTTGAAGTTAAGTATTTGCAAATGGGTAGAGTTCTCACAGTAGTGTGATTACAAACTGGTACCGTATTCATTACAAAATAGACTACTCAGTAATAATGTCACATGGTGCCGTAGTAAGATTACTAGAATGGTATCCTGACAATATTGATCATAAACTGGTAGAGTAAAAATGGGAGAGCATTCATAACAATGTCATTACAAACGAGTAGAGTACTTGCAATAACATGACTACGAGATGGTAGAGTACTCATTGTGATTACAAACTGATAGTGTATTCATAAAAAAAAAAATGGTAGAGCACTTGCAGTAACATGATTGATTACAAACGAGTACGGTACTCACACAGTACTCTATACATGCAGGCAGGGTACTCACTGTACACTGTCTTTACAAACTAAAAACCAGTAGATGACTCGCAGTAATGTGATTACAAGATGGTAGAGCACTTGCAGTAATATGACAAGATGGTAGAGTAGGCTACTACAAGTAATGTGACTACAAACTGCTAACTTTTCATGACAAGGTGGCAGAGTACTGGCAGTAACATGATTGCAAACTAGTAGAGTACTGAGAGTACTCTCTATAAACAGAGTACTCATAGTACACGGTAATGTATTTACAAACTGTACAATCTAGTGGAGTCGCCGCAGAAAAGGGATCACAAGCTGGCAGAGCACTTGAAGTAATATGACAAGATGGTAGTGATTACTGATAGAGTACAGTAGGTGAAGTACTGTGACAAGATTGTACAGGGTGGATCAAAAAAAGTAGACTCTCCAAAAAGTAGCCACTAAAAGTTACAATTACATATTCTCAAGAAATTTCTTGATTTGCATATGTTGGTATGGACATCATCCTTCCGTCCATACCAACATTTATTGCATAATTGCATGCAGGACAGTAACAGTTCGAACGAACCCCCCCGCGGGCGACCAAAGGTCCGCTTTTTAAAAAAAAAAAAAAAAAAAAAAAAAAAAAAAGCTGCCATCAAGGTGTGCAATTGTAACGGAGTGTAGATGTGCTGTGATAAATGAAGGCAGAAGTGTTGCAACAGCGCCTGTTGCTGGTGAATAGTGGCATGTGCAAATTGCTGCAGGAAGTGCTCACAACTGTTAGGAATGATGGTGAGTCACGTTTTTGCACTGTCCGGGATATTTGGTGATTTAATGTTTGCTGTGTGTTTATAGTTTGTCATATACAATGTAATGTGCATTTGATAGTGTTCACTAATTGGAAAGAGCCAGTCTGCACTTTTGAGTGAAGTTTTATAGACTTTAATGCAGTTTGGAATCTTGGAATCACATCAACTTGGAATCATTTATGTGCAATGTAGATTATCCCGTGACCAAAGTCGACGCTCACCTGTCATTCCTCTGTAAAACTGTTGTTACAGGTAATATTCTATGTCATTGTGACTCTGTTTTCAATATGCTGTTTCTACTTGTTGCTACTTTGCTCATGCTAATTGCTGTGCCTCATTTAGTATCGCACGCTGTGCAGCAGCAGCCATGTTGGCCACGTGAGATGTGTTCAGGGACATCATGCAAAAGAAGTTTGAATGTGTTAACTTGTCCTGTATTGTAAATTGGATTACAAAATATTTCATTGTATTAATATCAGTGCACCTGTGAGACAAATTATAAAATGTGAAGATAATTTTAAAGGGGAATTAGAAAGGGCTAGCCAACCAATATTATATACCATCACAACCAATTGGAAAAATTTTCTTTTGTTTTGTAAATTGGAATCCAAATTGCTGTAGAAAGTGCTCAGAACTGTTAGAAATGGGACATGATTATCCCGTGACCAAAGTCGACGCTCACCTGTCATTCCTCTGTAAAAGTGTTGTTACAGGACACACTGCCATTAAAAGACATCCATAATCTACCTGACTGGATGTGATTGCATTCAAGTGACAGCATTGTGGAGCTGCATTCCCCCACATCAAGTTGTGGACGGTCACACAATCCCGTTCACTTCCCCAACATCAGGGTCCTCCTTCAGGTGGCCTGTACCATCCCAGTAACATGGTGTGAATGTGAGCCAAGTGCCAGTACCTTGAAGCGTCTGAACACCTACATGAGGGCCAGTATGACGCAACAGCGGCTGACCTCGCTGGCACTTCTCCACATTCATGACAAAAAGGTTATCAACCCGGAGGAAGTGGGACATATTTTCCACGACACATCCAAGAAAGATGATGCTGAATGAGCGATAGGTAAGGCTGAAACACATTGTAGTGATTCATATTGTGTAGGCCAGTCTAAATAGCATCCACCACTGAAGCCATGGCATGCTCAGTCGCCCAGTAAACTGATTAACTTATCTAAATAGGGCAAGCTTGATGTTGTCATTTTGCCCTTAAGCTTGTCATTTGGAGGAAATAACGTTTTGTCTGTCCAAAATATGCATCAGAAAACAGTTTTTTCGGGCTCCAAATGCAAAATTTTCCCTGCTCTGGGAGGGGGGACACCCCCCTCCTACACCTTCCCCCCAATCGGTCGCTTCGCGCTCCCTCGCAAAAGGTCCGTTCACTCAGATTTTTGAACCCCCCCCCCGCCCCCCGAAAAATACCTGGTTACGGACCTGATTGCATGCATGACGGAGCAAAAAGCCTGTTTTCCGGTGGGCAAAAAAAAAAAAAAAATTCCTCCACAAATTAAAGGGTTCAAATTTAAGGAAAAGTCAAACTGTGACGCACAATTAGAATGTGCGTTCCTCTACGTTGCGATACCCAGATTATTCTGACAAGACTAGTCTTCTCGGAAATGGTTCAATTGTTGGACTGTACTTTTTCCGCAACATCATCAACGGTGACCATGGGGACCATGTCATTGCTTTGAACCGCCCAATGGAATGGCCCCCTGAGGTCACCTGATTTGATACCGCTGGACTTTTTTTCAGTGGGGCCATCTCAAATCAAAAGTGTATGTGACACCACCACATGACCTCCACGACACTGATCAGCGAATCAGAGCTGAAGTTAATATCCTCCGGAGGGACCGGGAAATGACCAGGTGAGCAGTGCAGGACATGCGGAGGAGAGCGCAACTGTGCATCTGAAGAAATGAAGGTCATGTTGAGGACTGAGTTGACAAAAACGTACATCCATTACCCCAGTGCAAATAGCGTAGAACAACAAAAATTTTCATTTTGCATCGCAGTTGAATACTTGTCCTTAAATTTTAGCCCTTTCATTTTTTGCCCACCGGAAAACGGGCCTCAAATTTCATGAAAATATTCAATTGTAACTTTAGTGGCTACTTTTTGGAGAGTCTACTTTTTTTTTTATACACCCTGTAGAGTACACACGGTAGACAGTTATGGCAATACAAACTGGTAGAGTAGCTGCAGCAATCAGTTGACAAGCAGTGCGATTACTCACAGTAATGTCTGGCGATGACATAAGGTACGTAGACATTCCCGTCGCTGGATTTGGGCCACATGCATCCTCTGGAAGTGCACTGGTCAGCGTTCTTCTCATTGTCTTTGTCATACGCGATGTCGTCCATCACCAGAGGCTCATCCTGCGTATGAACTGTGATAATGAACACTCGTTAGTCCACTCAACATTGCAAAACACATTTACCACAGTAGTTGAATAGTCATATAGACTTGTCCACCAGTAGCAAGAGCAAGACCACGTTCCTTACTGGAGACATTGTCTTACCAACATCTTTGTTGGCCCGCCATAGAAGCTCAGACACGGAGAGATCCTGGATCGGTAAAAGGGGGCATTATCATCTTTGCAAAAGCTGAATGTTTGACTTTTACGCAAACGCGTAGAACAAGAAAGGAGGAAACTGACCTCCTGCGTGGCCCAGCCGCCTTGTGAGGCCACCAGCAATGTGACGAGCGAGAAGATGACCAGCGTCATGGCGTGAGGTGTGCGCATCACCGCATGCTGCTGCTCTCTTTAAAGCCTCCATCATGTGATGAAGGAACAGGAGCGATAAGACGCGATGTTGCCTTGAGAACATACGGCTCATTCCCATCTTCTCCACACTGAATATTTTTAGCTCACATGGGAAAATGTCCACATGGCTCTCAGTCTAGTTCATTATCAGCTGTAGTTTACACAAACTACAATAATTCCATTTGTATTGAGATTTAACCTCATTCTAAATGACAGGGATGTAACAGTCAATTCAATTAACCAGTATTATAGTCGCCATGTGTGTGGTCTACATACAGTAGTGTGAAACACAAAATGCAGTTTTTAAATGAAACGTTACTATTAAGGGAGAAAACCTTCCAAACGTATATGGTGGCCCTGTGTGAAAAAGTAATTGCCCCCTAAACCTAATTACTGGTTGGGCCACCCTTAGCAACAACTACAGTCAAGTGTTTGTGATAACTTGCAATGAGTCTCTTACAGCGCTGTGGGGGAATTTTGGCCCACTCATCTTTGCAGAATTGTTGTAATTCAGCCACACTGGAGGGTTTTCCAGCATGAAGTGCCTTTTCAAGGTCATGCCACAGCATCTCAATAGGATTCAGGTCAGGACTTTGACTAGGCCACTCCAAAGTCTTTATTTTGGTTTTCGTCAGCCATTCAGAGGTGGACTTGCTGGTGTGTTTTGGGTCATTGTTCTGCTGCAGAACCCAAGTCTGTTTCAACTTGAGGTCACAAACAGATGGCCGGACATTCTCCTTCAGGATTTTTTGGTAGACAGCAGAATTCATGGTTCCATTTATCACAGCAAGTCTTCCAGGTCCTGAAGCAGCAAAACAGCCCTAGACCATCACACTACCACCACCATATTTTACTGTTGGTGGTATGTTCTTTTTCTGAAATGCAGCATTACTTTTACGCCAGATGTAATGGGACACACATCTTCCAAAAAGTTAAACTTTTGTCTCATCAGACCACAGAGTTTTACCAAAGGGGATCATCAAGATGTTTTCTGGCAAAATTGAGACGAGCCTTAATGGTGTTTTTGTTCAGGAGTGGTTTTTCCTCTTGGAACTCTGCCATGCAGGCAGTTTTTGCCCACTGTCTTATGGTGGAGTCATGAACACTGACCTTAACTGAGGCAAGTGAGGCCTGCAGTTCTTCGGTTGTTGTTGGGGGGTCTTTTGTGACCTCTAGGATGAGTCGTCGTGATAATTTTGGTTGGCCGGCCACTCCTGGGAAGGTTCACCACTGTTCCATGTTTTCACCATTTGTGGAAAATGGCTCTCACTGTGGTTCTCTGGAGTCCCAAAGCTTTCGAAATGGCTTTATAACCTTTTCCAGTCTGATAGATCTCTATTACTTGATTTCTCATTTGTTCCTGATTATCTTTAGATCTCGGCATGAGGTCTAGCTTTTGATGGTCTTTTGGTCTACTTCACTTTGTCAGGCAGGTCCTATTTAAGTGATTTCTTGATAATGACAGGTGTGGCAGTAATCAGGCCTGGGTGTGGCTAGAGAAGTGGAACTCAGGTGTGATAAACCAGAGGTATGTTTTACCGGGGGTGGGGTGCAATCACCTTTTCACACGGTTTGGATTTTTTTCCTCCCTTAATAAAAAGTTTTATTTAAAAACTGCATTTTGTGCTCAGTTGTGTTGGCATTGACTAATATTTACATTTGTTTGATCTGAAAGTGTGATAAACATGCAAAAAAAAAAATCAGGTGGGGCGGGGGGCAAACACTTTTTTACACCACTTTACTTGCTCAAACATTGACCTTGTGTGTGTTTTTTAATTAGCTCACGATGGCAGTAGCAGCATTTGAAGTATGAGTGGTCAGCATCCAGCAGCTTTTTTTTTTTTTTTTTTTTAAAGCTTTTCATGAAGTTTAAAAGGTTTGTTGTGTTAAACTTTTATCGTTTACAATTAACTCAGTGCTACTAATCCTGGCTCAGCAGTTTGCTCCTTACCACTACAGCATTGTTCTGTTGCTGACTTGTGCAATACTCTTAATTACCATGTGATCAAAGAGCTACCTTTTTTAAAAATAAACTCTCATGTACTCCAAATGATTCAAGTTAAACTTTTACAGGAGCTAATGCGTTTTTCCCATTTAGGAAATAACAGCCTCTCTCCAGTTACGGCATGCTTATCCTCCTCCTGTCCTCTTTGCCATTTATTTATACTGCACTGTACTTGTAGTCCAAGTCGAGAGCCCAGCATTGCAATGCCACCACGCTAGCAGTAAAAAATAGTTTGGGTATTTTTCTTTTCTTGTAAGTAGACTGTCAAAGTCAGGATGTGAAGCAAATACTGACACCGATTTAGGAGTGGAACCGGTTTTGTGTAAAAGGGTTCAAATAGGATCCCGAGTCGCATTTTAGCCAAATGAATGAATGTATTTATATTCTATTTATACATGGTCACAGTTGTTTAATGAGTACAGCATAAGGACGGATGGCCTTCTCTACCAGCTCCTGCTCCTCCGTCTGTGTCAAACCTTTTGGGACAGGGACCAGCCAGTACCTTCCGTTGTTGTGCTTCTCCCTGTACGCTGGGTTGTTGCGGTTCTGCAAAACCACTTGGTACTTTCTTCCCGTTTTTTTGGAGGTGAACATTTTACTGTAGTCGATGGCGTTGTGCATGTATGGCGTGGAATAAATCCCCCTGCCGTACTTCTGACCTGGACCCGGCTGTGGACACAAATGGGGTTGGAGCAAAAGGGGGTCAAACTCTGGCAGTGACTGCAGGTGAGGCACTTTAAAGGAAAACTTTAAATGTTAATACAGGTTGCACATTGAAGGGGATTAAATGCCTTCAAAAATTGTTTTCATACTTTTTCCAGTTACCATTAATTTTTTTTTTACTAAAAAACATCTGTATTCTTACCTTTTATTTGTATATGAAGTGTCAAGTGTCAGCGTATACACAAAGAACCTGAGCATTCTTTTTACTTTGGCTTGGTGAGTGGATGTGGCACTTCCTGTTTGTTTCGCCATAATGCTGGGTTAGCAAGCAGCATTTAGCTCTTAACTCTGCTGCCCCATTAGCTAAACACTAACCTGCAAGACAGCAGTATATACTACGCAACACGCTGTTCATGAACGCAAGTAAATGCATCCTAACAGGATCTTATCAGTGGTAGAAAAATGTTTCTAATTGTATTAAATCATGTTATTACCGCCTGTCGCTCACGGAGTTGCATTGCAAAATGGTACAGGATGAATTGTGTTCATTTCATTTACAGTTCAGAGTGGATTTTATTTTGTTCCCTGACAACACAGTAGCAGTGCGTGATTGTGAACGCTTGCAGCTTACAGAGAACATTGATTGGCCTTCATATTCATTCATTTTCTTCCGCAGATCATAAAAATATCTTGTATTTGAGGTTTTTTTGTTTTGTTTTGTTTTTTTTAGAAATAAAGCTCTAGCTGGCACTGCGGTTTGTGTATCTCACTTAAAAAAACAAACACTGGCTTTTCCCTCTATGGAAGAGGGTCAGGGACAAGCACCTTGCAGATCATGGGCCTCACTCACAGAAGGTGACATCGCCTCAAGTCCATTTTCAATGGAACTTGCGCGACAGGGCGATTATCGTCCTACAAAGTAACACTCAAAATTTGTGCCTGTTAACGTTTGTGCTCGTGCAGGTCATCGTACACACACACTGGCTTGCGACGCAATCCCAGGTATTTGGAAAAATGTTTAACCTTTCATCGCTGTCGCCCAGACGAGGACCAATCAGTGGGAGCTTCAATGAACGAACAATGAGCAGACAGGATGCTATTCAGTACTCTTGCAGGTAAACATGGAGACAAAATACTTGCCATGTCAGATTTCTCTGAGCTATTGGACATTTCTTTAAAAAAATAGAGAGATATAAACAGAGTAAACATATGAGGCAAGTTTACGCGGACATTCATGTATTTATCTCCAATACTTGCAAGAGTCAGTGGCAGAGCCGTGGTCATCCCTGGTCACTCTCCAACCATCTAGACATTTCAGGTATCAACTTATTGCCACCCCTGTGAGTAACGGTCTCACCTTGGCCACCCCAATGAAACATTTCTGGGTCCGACACTGGCAAGAGCACTCAACACCGCTTTTTCCTGTGAACAGCTTTTTAAAGGTAGTGATGTGTCATTCGCGAACGAATCGGCTGCAAGAGCCGGCTCGCGTCGCTGGGAGACGATTCTGTTAAAAAGGCGGATGTCATTGGTCAAGATGTGTGGAGGCATTGCTGTGTCCACACTGAGCAGTTGGAGGGGCGGGGTTAAACACGCTGTGGTTCTCTTAGAGCAGATTCTTTGGAGAGAAATTTGCATGAAAAGATTTGACCTAATTTGTCAATTGAGATGGGTCTTTGTTTTTAATAATAACTTTGTAGCTGTTCATTGAGGTTTAAATAAATTAATTTCAATAAACGTGATTTTTTACACTGGTAATTCATTTTACACAATTTGGTAATAAGACAAAAACATCTGAGGAGTCACTTCATTTTAGTTTACTGACAAATGACGACAGTATCATAAAGTTGAGTGAATACTACAAGTTGATTGCATTCATAAAAGACTTGAAGCGTTGAAGACTTGAGCGTTTACCTCATAAGCAGCTACAATGATGCCCTGAGCGCCCTTCTTGGATGTGCCGTGGTAGGACACCGGCCACTCTCCATCCCTGGAGTGCGTCGTGGTGGAATAACCTCGCTCTCCCAACCAGGCGTTACCATCTGGATACTTATCCCAAACCTGAAAAGCAGAGGAATTTTAAACTCATTATGTACATCTGACTCCTTGACGGCTCCAGTGCTGTAGGTGGCAGCTCCATCTGCTGGATCTAGTGGGTCACTGCCCCACTTACCACAGACTAGCAGTAAAAAGTCCTCTCTCCTGAAAAACCAATGGCATTAACAGCTGTGGCTTTTTAATGACTTTCAAGAAAAGGACAGAAAAATATCAAAACTGCTATTCCACATGATGGCAGTAGCTTCATTTGAAGTCATGTGAAAAGCATGCATGTTACGCTTCTCTTTCAAATACTTGCATTTGTAATAGTTTGGGCTCTGAATACATGGTTGAAAAAACAAAAACAAGTGTCTTTGTTGTACCTTGAGAGCAATTCGCAACCATCCACATGGTCGCTGGTACACTTCTCCACCTCGGTAGTAAGTTTGAGTGTCTTTGATGTGAGTGAAGTCAAAGTCATAGCGACTGTCGAAGAACTCATCCTCGTCTATGAGGAGACCCATTTGTCCAGCATTTCTGCAGCCAAAAAATACAAAAAAAAAAAAAAAACCCCTTTTCAAAATCCCGGATACATAATTTATACCACAAAGGTTTTTCATGTTTCATGAAGCCCTTCAATACGCTGTCCAAATGTTTAGTTTTGAAAGGGAAAAATAAGCTACACATATTAGAACAGCGTCTCATGTCAATACAAGATGTCTTTTTCCTTACCGTCCCATGGCTGCAGACACGAACCCTTGTATGGACATAGGTGAAGCTGCATAAAATTTAGGGTTGTTTCCAGAGGTCTGCGCCTGGAAGGAAGTGACCGGAGTGTTGCAGAGCACAGAGAGAGCTTCAAGCCTGACATCTCTGTCTACCATATTGACGTGGATCGCAACTACAGTACAAAGACTTGCAGGTGATCTCTTATCAAACAGTCCACCTGCCCCTCCAGGCTGCACTTATAAGCTTTATTGCGTGCGTGCGTGTGTGTGTGTGTGTGTGTGTGTGTGTCATTAAGACAACCTAGAACACCTGAGGATCTCTACTTAGCAGATGAGCTCATTGAGGCAATCAAAAAAGACTGAACATAAACGTGTAACATTTATCAATATAAATTACCAATAAGAGCAGAAACATGATTAAAAAAAAAAGACAAATCATCACAAACGAGTAGGAACCATTCCATGTTTTCATTAAACAAACAGATTTAACATAAAACACTTCACTGTCAGTGAGGCCATTAGAGTCCTGGTGCAAGTCCTCAGGGTACAGTGGGGAGAGGATGTCCAGTTCAGAAAGACAGGTTGATGAGGGGGTTACATGCCGTGCGGGGAAGTCCTGGAGAAGACAGTGAAGGCAACATTTTCTACTTTGATTCTGATCCAGGGCTGCACGTGGTGGCGGCCTAGCGGTTAGCACACTCAGTCAGGAGATCTGGAAGATATGTTTTTGCATCTCTGTGTGTGTAGGGGGGTTTTCTCCGGGTACTCCGGTGTCCCCCACATTTCAAAAACATGCATTCTTAGGTTAACTGGAGACTCTAAATTGTCCATAAGTGTAAATGGTTGTCTATATGTACCCTGCGAATGGCTGGCGACCAGTCCAGGGTGTACCCCACCTCTCACCCGAAGTGAGCTGGGATGGGCTCCATCCAGCATACCCCTGCAGCCCTAATGAGGACAAGCCATGGTCATATTGTCTGTCAACTGATAGTATTGAACATAATGGACAGCTTTGCAGTTGCAACACCTACTGTACTTTTCTGGGAAGTGTTTGTACATAATTTGTCCATTTTTTCTATGGTCAGTGGTCATTGATGTTAAACCTGTTCTAGCTCTTCCATCACCAAACTCCAAGCATGCCTTTATGGTCCTTGCTGTGTGCACTGGGAACAGGAAAGTTCCCCAAAATGTTCTGACAAAGTTGGAAGCATGAGAATATTCACAGGCGTGGAAGCATACAATTGCCCAATTAAGGCATGTAGTCCATTCTCCCATTCATATTGTTATTTCATGCAAAGACATGGACACACCAAGGAAATATTTAATGTGCACAGAGGACTTTGAAGCTGTCCTGATATGGACTACAGCAGTAGTCTTTTCTCTCTACTTTGCAGGTTTGCTCATTTAGAGGACACCAAGGCAATCAAAACATGTTTATTTCGATATGAATTATTAATAAGAGCAGCAACAGATGATAAAAAAAAGACAAATCAAGTCAGGAACCATTCCATGTTTTCATCAAACAAACAGATTTAACATAAAACACTTCACTGTCAGTGAGGCCATTAGAGTCCTGGTCCAAGTCCTCAGGGGTCAGGGGGTTAAGGGATGTCCAGTTCAGAAGGACAGGTTGATGAGGGGGGCGTTATTCTCCTTCTTGTCTTCCGGACTCCACTTGATGAGCGGGGAGCTCAAATCGATCAACTGCTGGAAGCAAAGAACAGTTTTAAGTCCAAAGAACCCGAAAGCAGACACAGTTTGTGGACATTTGGACATGTGAGCAAGGAAATAAAAGGTCAGGAATATTGAAATTTGACATGAAGTAGAATCTCTCATTCTTGGATGCTGCTACATTTCCAATTTGTTTGTACAGTCGTGCCTCGCTACATTGCGCTTCATGCATGGCTCTCTCACTGTTGCACTTTTTCAAACAATGAATTAATAAATGATCATTGTTTCATGGTTGGGGCCTTGGGGTTAGCATGTTGGCCGCAGAGCTTCACAGGCAGGAGATCGGGAAGATCTGGGTTTGAATCTCCTTTGTGTGGAGTTTGCATGTTCTCCCCGTGCACGCGGGGGTTTTCTCCGGGTACTCCGGTTTCCCCCCACATTCCAAAAACATGCATGTTAGGTTAATTGGTGACTCGTCCATAAGTATGAATGTGAGTGTGAATGGTTGTTTGTCTATATGTGCCCTGCAATTGGCTGGCGACCAGTCCAGGGTGTACCCCACCTCTTGCCCAAGGTCAGCTGGGATAGGCTCCAGCATACCCGCGACCCTAATGAGGATAAGCGGCATAGAAGATTGATGGGTGGATGTTTCATGGTTGACTACGGCCTACTATTAGTCTGAAAATATGCATATTTCAGCAAATTGTACAGTTTTTTTTTTGGAAATTAAACAATTAAGCATAAAAAATGTTAAATGAACTAAAATACAAACACAGTATAAGCCGATAAAAGGAAAACTAATTTTTTATTTTTATTTTGCCCATCATCCACAACCCTTATGTGTTACACATGCTTTTCCCTTTTCTGAGAAAAAAAACAGCTTGCATGAGGGAGCTAACAATGCATGTAATGGGACACACATTTTATTGTTTCATATACATGCTGTGACCATGCAGTAACAGGCGCATTCATGCATGCAATACGTACAGTACTGTGAATTTTTCTATCTTGGTCATTTTAAGCACTAGTGCAACTTCTTTCCTGGGCGCATTGCCTTCACAGAGCCCATAGCAACTAACGCTGCTTCCGTCAACAACAGCAGCATAGAAGGCATGTCTGTTTGCTACCACTAATCATGGCAGACTTTTTGACAGCCACCGCCGTCAATTTGTGGACAAATGAGGAGCCAGAACCATATCTTTTTGAGCCTCAATATACAGAGGATGAGCTACAGGTTTTAGAAGCTGAGCGGGGAAGAAAAGAGAGCGAAGTCGGGTCTGGAACCAATTAACCGCAATAAACGAGGGATTACTGTATTACAAAAACCTTTTCCTCATCGGAACTCATTTAAAGTCAATTCATCTGGTCAAACTGAAGCCATCCTACACCCTTTATTAACTGTACAGGAAATGTTTCAACTAACAGTGTAACAGTCATACAAGTTTAAAAAGAAGTTCGTTTTTGGACATGAAGTTGTATGACATCCCCATCAGCAGTGTAGTACATCAACAGTGACTTACCCCCCAGTTGGTCCCGTGAGCCCAGTTCTGGTGGGATTTCGGTGAAGAGGAACGTACTGTAGTTATGTTGATACGAATGGAGAGAAAGTAACGCAGGGTGATTTGGAAATCTGATTTTTTTTTTAAGGAGGTATTTTTGTGACGCAAACGTATTACTCTTTTGAATGCATATTGATTGTTCTGAGAAGCCAAACTCTTTACTTGAGTGGCCCCAACAACTAACCGGAACTACGGTTACAGCTAGGGTCACGGTCACCAAAATCTGACCAGAACTGGGCTCACAGGACCAAATGGAGGGTAAGTCACTGTTGATGTACTACACTGCTGATGGAGATGTCATACAACTTAATGTAAAAAAATCTGAACTATCCCTTTAAATAACATGAAATAATTGTCATACAAGTGTAAAAATAAGTTAACCTGCTATTTTCAAATTCTAATGCACTCATTCTGATTTAGAGGTTCCACTTGTTTTCCTTTGCCTTAATTTGGGCGTACATGTAACTTAGCAAGCATGAAAGCATAGCTTAGCAAAGCAGGAAGTAGTACTGTACCTGCGTGGAGGTGCTGCACTTGCCGCCGGTCCTGATGAGGTCGGGGGTGTTGCTCAGGTCGATGAGCAGTTTCTCGTGAGGCTGCAGAGTTGGCGCAGGAAGGTCTAGGAGGAGAACCTGAAGGGGTGCGAAGTCAGAAAGGTGGTCAGGTGGACAAAGAAGGCATGGAAGGGAGTGTGGTCGGTCATTAAGGTTACATTAGACCAGGGGTGTCAATCTCGTGCCATGGAGGGTCGAGACACTGCAGGTTTTCTTTCCAGCCGGTCACTAAAACAGGTGATTTTAATGATCAACACCTCCTTCAATTTGAGGGAAGGAGCTCATCAATTAAATCACCTGCTGCAGAAACTGGTTGGAGAGAAAACCTGCAGCGTCTCGGCCCTCCAGGGCACAAGTTTGACACATGTGCATTAGACCTCTGACCTCTGGTATCAGTTTGTGGGTCTCCAGCTCGATCAGCTCTTTGCTGAGCTCTGATTGGCTATGAGCCGACACCTCAGTCTGGTTGGCGCGTGGGTCTGTGGCAAGTGGGTCAGCAGGAGGCTCCTCCTCCTCCAGAGAGAAGCACTGGATGTCAACAGGGTCCGCCCTGATAGAATCAGTGTGGGCGGCACTACACACACACACAAAAAAAGCATGTGTTGTTTTAACTCACAACCCCACCCCCAAGTCAGTGCAACATGCCTCTTAGCTCCCTGACTCTCACCTGCCGCTGCTCCTGGAGGTGTAGCCCGAGTTGGAGGCGGCCGGCGTTCTTGTGATTCTACCATGGTTGGTGGGTGTCACCATGGCGATGGCGGACATCCTGCGTTTCAGGGGAGTCGGGAGGGCGGAGGGACGCTGCTGCTTCAACTGTGGTGACCCGCTACCTCCAGCAGGGGGAGTGAGGGGGCCTGCGAACGCCTTTTCAGGAAGACTAAAAAGAGGAAGATGCAGAGTAATGATAACATAAGATGTGGCCAAGATAAAGGCCAACTTTGAGGACATTTTAACAGTGCTAACATGTAGTGGCATTATGATGCATACAAACGGGAAAAAAGTGTTTTTAGTGCATGAGTGCGAAAGCAGTATAGTACGTCACAGAGGCAGTCTTCTTTCCCGCAGCGCTCCAGTATCCATAGCTAGTTAGCTACGTCAGCGAGTGCAGCGCGTACGGCTGAGATGTCATCGCACGTCAATGCAAGTTGCCGATGTGAATCAAGAAAAGTTTAGACTTGTGGATTTATATACAGACAGCCAAAATGTTCCTCTACTTTGATTCACTTTGTATGAACATATTTCAGGAGCAAAATGCGAATGAAGGGTTTGAAAAACATAGTCGCACGTGTGCTCCCTTTTTATTTTTTCTAATCTTACAGTCTATTTCTAGGCGCATACGCGAGTGAAATGCTGGCACTGTACAGCCGCTTTTTTATTTGGACCATCAGCCGTTCCCTCGTCTGTTTCCCTTCTTGTTCAGGCTGGATGGGTGGAGTCACGTGACTACACACGCTGTACCTCGTCTTAAAGGGGTATGAACATAGCATACCAGCACACACAGTCAAAACGACTTTTCTTTTTTATTAAAACACCGAATCTACCGACATGGGCAAAATGACGTTGGTTATTGTGGTAAATTTCGGGAACAATAAATTTCCGGTTTATCACCCTGGCCTACCACCTACCATGTTTTGTGGAATGCATCAAAGATATCAACAGTGTCATGTCTCACCTGTCCATACTGGCCACTGAAATGAGCCTCTTTGGTTTCAGCACCTTTGAGACATCTGGAGACGAAACACCTTCAACAACACAAGCACAGGACTATCAGTACTTCGTGACTCTATCCAGGAAGTCACTTTTATTGGATGTTTTCCCCACCTCTCGGTCCTCTGCTGGGTGTGGGCGGGGCCGAAGCTTGAGGTTTGGGTTTCTCCTTGGGTCTACTTTGAATCCGAGCTGAGGCGGCCGGGACAGTGGGGACAGACTTGGTCTTCTCCAACGTTCTCATGGAAGACAATGGCTGGGGAGCCGTGGTCTCAGCCTTCCTTTGAGGCGTGGACCTAGCTGCCTTGACGTGCTCCGCCTCAGATGTCCTCCTGGCCTGGCTGGACAACGTGCGGCGGCTCGTGGTGGAAGAAGAAGGATCCGCTGCGACACCGAGGCCCGAGCGGCGCTTGGCTTGATTGACAGGCCGGCTGACGTTGCCGGTGGAGGTGCTGAGATTGCGGTTCAAAGAGGAGTTCAGCTTACCTGAAAGGAGGGTTGCCAGAGCGAGGAGTTAGCCAGTAGCACCTATGTGCTAACAAAAGTTAGTAATTCCTGCACCTTTGGCCGGCGACAGGGACGTACTGGAGTTGAAGCTGGACACAGACGATGAGGACGAGGACGTGTTACTTTTTTCTGTCACCCTCCTGTTCTGAAGAGGCGGAGCCTTCAAGCCTGACTGGTTTCTCACGACCTTCAGACAGAAAACAAACATTTGACATACGGAATCTCACAAAAGTAAGTACAGCACTCTTAGACTCTAAAGTATATCCAAGTTTACTTTGTACAGAATTGTCACTTGACAAGATAGAATAGCTTTTGTCAGACACTGTCAGTAATCGTGATGGCTCCTTGTTTGTGTAGTACCTTTGTGGGCAGGGCTAGTGTTCGCTTTCCTACAATGCTGGAGTTGAGTGAGGAGTCGCTGACATCAGAGGCAACGCTTGCCGAATCTGACTGCAGATCCTCACACGACTGCGCCCTATAAGTAGGACCAGGACTTGGGCTCAGTTTTCGAGCAGGTGCCATCTATACATAAAAAAGAAATGTGACATCATCACATGAGTCGTTAAGGTCTTAAAGAAAAAGGTCGAAGAACAAACTTTGCTGATTGGTTGTATTTGGCTTCTCTCTGCTGCACTCTTGCTGGCTGAACAGGAGGTCTTGGGTGCGGCCAGTTTGCTGGGCAGAACAGCGCCCAGCATGGCTTTGCCTCGGAGCGCCGTCCTGGTCTTGGCAGCGCTGGCCGGGCTGCAGGTGCTGAGTCTGGTGGAGAGGCGAGTGGACGGGGTGGTTGAGTGTGCCGGGCGGCCCGAGGAAGCGGTGCTGCTCCCTCTCTGCAGGCGGCGCTGGATGGCGGGGGGCAGGTCCTTCATGGGACTGTCCTGCACCAGGAAGGTCTGACGCTTGACTGGGCTGCACATGCTGAGGTGCTGAGCGAGCACGCCCAGTTTGGCCTCAGTGCCCTGGATGAAGTGCTCCCCGTCTGTGGAAGTGACAACTTTGTCCACGCCAGTGGGCTTCTGGAGCTTGCTGCTCTGAAGTTGGTCAGCCAATCTGTGAGCTTCTTGGCACACTGCGTCCAGCTGGTCTCCAGAGAGCGGACTCCAGCTCGTCCGCACGCTAACAGTGACTTCCTCGAGGCGGGAGACCAAATTAACAGGCGCACCCTCGACCCCTTGGCTCGATGGTTCCAGAAACACATCATCCTCATCTTCACCTCTGGAGCTGCACGGACAGAAAACAATTAGGAAACCCATGTTTTATGTGGCTTGTTTGACGAGGGAAAAGGAGTGAAAAAAGTGTAATGTCCATGCCAGGGCAGTAGGTGGCAATGTCACGTGGTAGAGAAACACTATGTATTACACTATTGTGGTCTGTCAAATAGACGTCATCAGCATATACCTGTATGTGACATATGCTTATGTAATATTAGAAGACTAGTTTTCATCAAGACCTATGTTGGACTGTTGTCTAAAGACTCTTCTAGAACGGCGTTCAGGTCTGGACTATCCTGTGAAGCTTCCTACCTTTCAGGTGACAGAGAAACATCAAAATCAAACTTCTCATCGAGCAGAGAAATCACATCTATGGAGACACAAAAAACCAAATAAAAAAAGATACTGTTTAAACTAGTAATGATGATGATATTAATGTCAACAATGGCTGACCGGTGTTCGCTCGACGGTCCATCTCTCTGCAACTTCTCCTTTGAAGGACGAAGGCTCCAACCTGAAGGATTAAACTATAAACTTGGCAGGACTTTAAAAAACTTAACAATTCACCTCAACTTAAAGGAAATATGAACAGTTGTGCTGTGCAAACTAAGCTAGGCGATGCCCTGTTGCTAGTGCTAGCATGATAGCTTACAGCCTTCTAGAGAACAAAGCTGATGTAGAACTATGATTTCTGGAATCAAGTGGAGTTTAATGAATTCTGAAAACACAAACCTCTTCTTTCGACAACTGCAGTCAAATCGTCTTTTCGGCTCCGCATTCAAATGTCTTGACACAACAACACACAAAATTCAAATCTGCTGCGCTGCTCGTCACGGTACGAGCGCGCTCGGTCATTGGTCAGAAATGAGTAACGTCAGAGTCAGTAGAATTGTAGGTAATGTAGTCAATATTGGTTTGTACGTTAGTTATCTAAGACTAAAGTCAAATAATTAAAGGTATTCAACATATATTTGCTATTTTACGCATTAATATGTTAATTACATTTTTTAAAAGGATTATCTTAAATACATGTAAAATTAATTTTCACACAGAAACGAGGGCAAAGTATGAAACGTAGTGATTTAATCCACTAGTTAGCAATAGAGGCCTAGTTGAGGCTTCTGGCAATTACTTCAGTAATATTTTGCATATCAACATATCACACCCTTGTCGTTTTAATGGTAACATTTTATTATTACTTTAAATATAATTTATGAAAAGTTACTTTAGACAAGAAAAATCCATTGTTTTAAAGCAGAGAAAACTATTTATTAAAAACAAATATTGAATGAATAAAAAATATACAGAGAAGAAAATATTGTGTAATATTCAAATGTAATTGTAGCTATATTTAAGGGCATTTTATATTTGATATATAAAAGGAAATAATGTTTCCCATGAATTCCCAACACTGTGCATTGGTAAATAAATATAATCCTGACTGTTGTTATTGGAATGACACATTTGTGTGTCATCTATCAAACACATTTTTTTTGCATGTTTTCATTTAGAAAACACGACCTACAAACAAATATTTTTCTTTTTTTTCTTCTTTTTTTTACAAAAACACCAAAAATGAACTTCCACGAGTCTACAAACACAAATTCACATCTCCATCGATTTACCAATCTAAGTCTATGTTTGACCATGTGTACACATGAGGACGTGATTATTGGTTATTGACCACCTGACAAACATTCTTGTGCTAAACAACAACTGCAGAGTTCATGTCTATTAATGTGAAGAGGGAATGTCTGCATGAGGTCGCCGCCATGTTGGAGCCTGGAAGGGTTTCCGGTTGAGTCGGTCCTTAAAATGTTTAAACACATCCTGGGATGTCACAGGAAATGGTCATACAGGGGGCGGGGCGTCAGAGTGATGTCTCTAGGCTGTGCAGGGGGCTTCCTGGACAAGGCGGCACCCCCGCAGAGTTGGCGGAGCTCAGACCAGCGGCCCTAGAACTGTCCTTCAGCGGTGGCAGGGGGCGCTCCGCTGCGCTGTTGTTCTGGCCCCGCGAGGCGTGGATGGGAGGTCCAGAGGCGAGCGGCTGCGGGACAATGATGGAGTTGCGCTTGGTGGGTGCGTCATCCTCGCTCTCCAGCTCGTCAATGAGCGGGATCTGAGTCTCTGAGTCGTCGATTCGGAACTCCGGGTGAGTCATGAAGTTGTGGATGGAGCTGCGGGACTTTGGCGTTTCCAGGTTTTCGTACGGGGACACGCTGTCCCTGAAGGCATTCACCACACGGATCTGGAGGGAGGATCCAGGAAGATTTCAAAAGTAAAATTTAGTTTTTGTGTTGTTATGATTCAACCACAGGTTACTTGTGATGGCAAATAGGAAAAATGTAACGATGACCATAGAACAGGAAACAGAGCTTACAGTGACATATGAAAGGGTCTGGCTGCTCAGTACAATATGATTAAAGTGTCTTAATGTGACCTAAAATCTTTGCCTACACACATAAAAAACACGGAAATAGCGGCATATGCGATGCTATCCATGGGAGGCTCCTCGGCAAAAATGCACTGCTTACAGACATGACCTGCGAATGGATGGATGGATGGATGGATGGATGGATAGAATGAGCCTGTTGATGAGCCCGTATCGTGTAGACAGGGATCTGACAAATTCTGAGCCTGTTGCCGTGAAAGGTGATGAAGATCCGCACCTGAGTCTGTATGCGCTGGAGGCCGCGACACCACAGCACCTGACCCCTCCTCAGCTCCATCTCCGCATGGTCAATTTCATCCAGGTCCTGCATCTCCTCCAGCTCATCCTCGGGGATCTCCTCCTGCTTGGTGCCGTGACCCGCTGTCTTCAGGAACTTCAGCCAGCTGGTGGGGACGCTCGACACCAGCTGAGAGGGGTCAAAGGTAAAAGGTCAGTGAAGCAGAGAGCGTAGGTGCCCAGGTTTAGAGGGGCAGAGGGGAGGGGTCTCACCTGTCCCCACAGGAGGCTGCCGAAGCCCAGGAAGACGCACCACAGCCACTGCTCTGTGCTCAGACTCACGCAGCTAAAGGGCTTGCCTCCAAATTGCACAATGAGCACCTGGAAGGACGCCACAACATCACTTATTTTATTCCTGTCAACTTGGCCCTGCCCCCCGCCGGTGATACCTGAATAAGGAAGGTCCCTAGCACGATGGCGCAGAAGATGGGGTTGTTGAAGACGCCCTCAAAGACATTCCTCTCGCCGTGAATCTTGCGTGCGTTAAGCTCGTTGAACAGCTGCATGAGGACGAAGGTGTTGAAGATGATGGTGTAGTGCTCGGAGGGCGGGGCGTGCAGCGGCGCGTCCCTGCCGCAGTCGATGTCGAACAGCATCTCACCTGCAAGACGCAACATGATTGTTCATTATTTTATTACAGGACTTTTATGACATGCAAGAGCGCATCTGATCAATTTTGCAGAGGGGCCATGTGTGGTCCTGCCCCACCAGACCCAGCATATGATGTTTTTTCATTCATATTGAATTGAATATTTGATACAGAGTTGTAATTCAACAGCAAAATAAATGTAAAAAACAGTACCAATTATTACTATCATTCGGCAGTAATATACTGTAAATACTACTACTACTACTAGTTGAAGCTTACATATTTTATCATTATCAAAGTAAATATTAAGAAATATTTCACAATTACGTATTAAATATAACATTCATAATAATAATAATAATGGTTATATGATTTAATTGAGATTTTTTTGCAGTTTGTTGTGATTGAACAGCACAATAAAACAATTTAACAATTCTCACTATTTTTATGTAGTAATTCGGCGCTCCAATCGATTGGCCGCTGATCAGTATCGGTTGATTTCAGTGAAAAAGCACGGTATCAGCATATCAGCGGCGGCTAATCACCCAAAACGAGGGACACGCGCCCGTGACAGCCCAAACAGTGGTTGGATTCGTTGGACTGGATGGCCGGTCGGCGGCGGCGGTGGAGGAAACCGGGTTTTCCGACTGCCTAAGGTCCTGCTGGAGCACCATCAAACCATCAAACCAAGCTCTTCCATCCAAAGTCTCCTTAAAGAAGGCGTCTGATCGGCTAAGTTTCGCCAGTGATTTTGAAAAACTAAGTCAAATATGTGTTTTTCTAAATTTTATGGTTCCCATTTCATATAATATAGCCCAAGGGGATCCCAGGGAGTCGCCCACGACGACATGCGGGCACCTGCAAGCCTGCTTTTCATTCAGGTTCTCAGTTAATAATGTGAGAACACTAGAAAGAAATGCATTCTGAAATAAAAAATGTGAGTCGTAGATACCAGCATTTACTTAATTCTCTGGTAAAACAAACATATTCGCTTTTTTGTGTTGATATTAGCTTTCAAAATTAATGTTTTTATGTTTTTTATTGAAAAATGTACACTTAATCTACGTGATTGGGAGTGGTGTCGGACAATTTCACTCGGATGATCGGTATCGGCAGCATAAAAACCTGATCGGAGCCTCCCTAGTAGTAATATAAATAGTTGTATTACCAGTAGGGCTGGGCTTCTCGAGCATCGATGGGAACCGGGACCAACACAAGGATATCATGCAAGGGAGGGTGCACGAGCCTCCCACGATCCTCCATGCAAGGGAGGGTGCACGATCAACATGATTAATGTTCACACATTCATGGTGTAGAAACAACACAGTACCTCGGCTTTGATGCGCTACGTCGGACTTCCTCTAAGCCATAAGTGGCAACCCAGGCCAAATATGGCCCGTGTTGCAATTTCATCCAGCCCGTGGGACTGCTTGGAAAATAGCATTGAGTTGGCCCGCCTCGCTGCCCTTATCAAACCAAGTGCTGACAGCGATCTGCATAATTAAGTGATTCCTCCGGCATAAACTACATTTCTGGCATTTTCATTTTAAAAGTGGAAACAATATTGTATTGCGTGAAATTCACAATCATGCTTAATAGGATAGATTCAGACGAAAAGTCAAAACAAAACAATGTAACTGTACTCGGCTAAAAATGGCAGCACTTAAACTACGTATTACACCCAAAATAACACAAAGAGGCACAAGACAGTCAAAAGTGATCATTTTAACTACAGTAAAGCATGCTGGGAAATGCATAATCTATGCATTCCACAGCTGCAAACTCTTCTGGGTGACACATCTTGCGGATTGTGATGTTTTTGTGTTGATATAAAATACTGTAGGTTTTGCACGGACGCTGAGAGAATGAAGAAGAGGTTCTCGATCAACAATCACTTTATTGAAACGAACGACTTTGCCAAAACAACCGTAGTCGTATAAAGCAGAAAAGAAAGTAGACATTTCAAGCAGGAATGAACGGACACGAAAAAATGTTTTTACATTTTCCGAACTCCGACGTAAAAAAATGTCCATCCACATGAGTGAAGTTTAAAAAAAAAGTATGTCCTCATAAAAACACATTCACATCTCAACCTGACATAATGCAACCACAAGGGTGCTTTATATCGGCATGTTCCAATCCCGGCATTGCGTGTGCAGGGAACCGAGATAAAAAGTGTGTAGGCTGCTTACTTATCTATTCGTCAGTGCTAATGAGACATTTTCTGAAAATCTGACCATGCTAACAACTATTTTTTCAGCCTGGATTATTGGGCATATCCTGTCATGATGGCAACTTCAAACGAGCATCTGTGTGCACAGACGATGCATATGAGTGTGCTTCATTCACCAGTTATGTTGGTTAAAAGGACAAGAAGGTTTTAAGGTTTTTAATACTTTCCATCTGCAGAAATATACAAGTGTTGGAAATTTCAAGAGAAATAATACAGATACACTAGGTTCCCAACTTATGAACACAATTGGTCCCAGACAACCGTTCACAAGTCGATTTGTTTCGTAAGTCGAACAAAAGGTAATATTACCAATGATATAGGTACTACATGTACGTGTATACATATACAGTATATGTGTATGTATGTAAATATGAGTTTGGATGTAGTAGTAATATTAAACGAGGATAATTAATGAAAAAAAAACAACAATAATAAAAGTGATATAATAATACGTAATGATAAATGTTATTTACCTTTGAAGAGGAGTGATCAAGCATACGTCATTGTGGTGGAGTTGGAGGAGGAGTTATTGAAAAAAAGGACAAATCGTCGTGGTCGTTCTCTTTTAAAAGAGGTAGTGTTCTGTGGGTGGTGTAGAATAAGCAGGCCTAGTAACTCTTCATAAATTTATTTACCAGCTCTGCTGGGTTGTATCGTACAGCTACAATTTAGCCTTCCACTCTCTCTCGTCTTCCTCTCCTGGTGGTCCCATTAGCAGTGTCACAGTGCCCTCTACTGGTCAAGCATGTAGCAGTATAAATATGGAGTTACTACAAGGCAAAATACATGAAAATATAGACCAGTCAACTTGCGTTCGTATCTCCGAATGTTTGCAAATCGGATGTTCGTAAGTAGAGAACCTAGTGTACAAAGTTGTGGGGTAGGTCTGGTAATGTCCAGTTCGGCCTACAACCTAAAGTAGAAATAGTAGTTGAGTTCTGGCCCCCTGTGCGATTGAGTTTGACACCCTTGCTCCAAGCAAGAATCAGGGAAGTCAAACAATAAATGACGTCTATCTCATGACAATGTAACCCAGGGTTTCAGGATGCTAGCTGTTTGGGGTATATCCCGTTTACCTGTGCTCACAAAATAAGGGTTTCATAATTGAAATAGCTTACCAGCCAACATTGAGGCAACAAATAAAGTATACTACTTTTCAAAAGTAAACATTTTGTGAAAGAAACTTTAAAACATTTATATTCAAGTTGAATTTTTGATATTTATATGCAGGTTGAAAATAGCCCTGTAAGAAATTCATACTAAAGTTGATAAAAAGTTTATATCATTAAACAATTCATGGAGAAGTTCAGACACTGCATCCAAAAGAACTCTGGTTAGCACCCTCATTTAACAATTAATTGCACACCTTTATGACACTGCCTCTAAAAGGCATCAGAATCAAGAATCCTTAGGAACCGGAATCAAAACGAAGAATCGGAACCAGAATAGTTCAAATTCAAACAATGCCCAACCCTAATTACCAGTTAACTTTTTTCATTCATATTCATATATTATATATATATTCATATTCATATTCATTCATATATTCATATATATTTTTTCATTCATTCATTATCCTCAATATAGAGTTGTAATTCAACAGCCAAATAAGTCTAAAAAACAGTAACAGTTATCACTATCATTGGGCAGAAATATAAATTCTACTACCAGTTGAATATTATCACTGTAAAATGGAATATTATGAAATATTTTAAAATTATGCATTAAATATAACATTAATAATACTATAATCATAATCGCAATATAATTAAATTGAGATTATTTTCACACATGTAATTGTAACGGATGCCAGCCTGTGAGGTTGTGCAAGCGTACGTTGGTAAACCTCACTCCTTCCCAAACCTGAGCTGCGCTCAACACGCGGTCGACAGTTGACCGTGTGGTCAGCGCTCTCTCCTCCCATTGAAAAGGTCCTGTGTCCGAGCCCTGGAGCGGGCAGTGTGAAGCAGGGCGGGTTACATAATACTTAGTACAGAGTTCAACTGAAAAATAAATGTAAAAACAGCAACAATCATGACTATTATTAGAGGCAGTGATAAACTTTTTTTAAATTTATTTTTGGATTTATGAATTAAGGAAAATGCATATTAATGGACACCTGCAAGATGTAAATATGGCAGATTACAGCACAACCGCTATTTTCCATCTGTAGTCCCCCATGCAGATAACAGGATCTGAACCGAAAGGCAAAGCTTATCTACGATCTACATTCCTGTCCTCGCCTATGGTCATGAGCTTTGGGTAGTGACGGAAAGGACAAGATTGCGTGTACAAGCGACCGAAATTAATAATTTAATTCAGATGTCTTTTTTGCACATTTTATATACAGAGTTGAGATTGAACAGTAAAATAAAACAATTGTTACTATTACAGTATTATGTAGTAATATAAATAGTTGTATTACCAGTTGAATATTCAATATCTTATAATTATCACATATTTAAAATAATATATTAAAAATAAAATTATTCGTAATCTTAATTAATAATAATAATTGATTGGATTTTTCTAGTGCTCACTCCACGGGCACACACTGGTGGTGGTAATCTACATTTGTATCCCCAGCTGCCTTGGGGTAGACTGACGGAAACGCGGCTGTCAATTCACGCCAACGGCCTCTTTGACGACCACCAAGCATTCATTCACATTTTTACACCAGTGTGTAGGGGTGAAGTGTTTTGCCCAAGGGCACAACAGCAGTGACTGGGATGGAGGAAGGTGGGTTCGTACTAGAGCCCAACCAATATGGGATTTTTGGGGCCAATGCTGATACGCCACACAGACACTACAAACCAAATAAGAAATAATCAAAACTTGCAACTTTTATGTAACAATGTAGCTGCTTTGAAAACATGGAGTATATAATATTACAACTAAATACATTGCTTGGAACATTTTCAAAATTATTCAAATGAAGACATTCATTTGTGAATGTATGAGCCCCTGTAAATCCTGCATGGAAGTATGAAGTGAAGTGGGACGCCGTGTAGTAAGTAGTCCTATATTAATGGTGGCCATTATATTAGGTAATGGTGGGCATGTGGATTAACAGTTGCATCTATCTTTGCTTATCTCACAGAGATGCAACTTACATGACGTTAAAATGCTGTTATACGCTCTCTAAAACTTGTGTAAAAAAAACTTACAGTTCTCCTCGATGAGCCCCGACAGCGTGTTTATTATCCTTCCATCCATTTTCTATGCCGCTTCTCCTAATTAAGCTCGCGGGTGCATGCTGGAGCGGGTGCTGACTTCGAGCAACAGGCAGGGTACACCCTGGACTGGTCGCCAGCCAATCGCAGGGCACATATAGACAAACAACCACAAACACTCACATTCATACCTATGGACAATTTAGAGTCTCCAATTTACCTAACATGCATGTTTTTGGAATGTGGGAGGAAACTGGAGTACCCAGAGAAAACCCGCACACGCACGGGGAGAACATGCAAACTCCACACAGAAATACCCAAGGGAGAATCGAACCCAGATCTTCCCGATCTCCAGACTGTGAGGCCAACAATCTAACCACTAGACCACTGTGCGGCCCATGTGTTTATTATATGTGTTATATTGTTTTACAAAGTCACAGCTTACCGTGGTGTGAAAAAATGTACTTTGTTTAGCCGTTTCTCTTGTTGTCTCTGCTGCAGCTGAGCGAGTGAGACAGGGAGAGCTGCACCTCACTGGTCTCTGTGTTTGTGTGTGAGGGGGAGGGGCCAGGTACTCCGGCAGGGTGCAGCACAGAGACACACAGGAACGGAGCGACAGAATCTCCACGCAGCAAAAAAAGTTAATATATCGGTTACATATTCACCGACAGGCGTGGATTTAAAGGGGGGTGTGGGGGGTGTACACCCCCCCGTTTTGAGGCACCCACGATTTTTTTTGCCTGATTCTGATGTATGTCCATAGGGACATGCATCTGACATGCATCTGAATTATGGGCGCGTGGTGGACGCATATGCCAGAATGCAACCGAGACGCATGCTATTCCTGAACCCACTGTCAGGCTGATCATTTACATTGGACATTGAACGTGTGTTGTACATGGCTATTCAGGTGGAGGTGCAAAATAAAGGTTCTGTCATCATGACTGTAAGGAAAATTGTTGTGTATTCTCAATGAAAATGAACCAGAAAAGTGATCCCCAGTGACATAAAATTATACTCAAATCCTCGGAATTTACAGCTGCTTCAAATTGGAAAATATTTCAGGAAATTGAGCTAAAATGGGTTTCTCCTAGTACCGGTAATTTTTTAAATAGAATGTTTTGGCTTAAACGATATATTCCAAGGATAAAAATAACAACAAACTCTTAAAATTAAGGACATTAAATTGGCCTCAGATATCACCAGATTGCAGGAAATGAGGTCTAATTTTAAAAAAATTTCTGGGGGAGGGCCTCCAGAGCCCCCGCTCCATTTCCAGCGCCTCGGCCACACCCCCCCTTTTCAAAAAAGCTAGATCCGCCCCGTCATAATCCGTTAACCTGTCTGGCTCTAATTCAAACCACCAGCCTTCTAGTTACTGGACGACCTATTGTGCCTCCTGAGCCACTGTCGCAATTATGATTTCATTTGATCATAGTCCTTACATTGCATCTTTTGAGCCATTTCCTTGGTGTTTGTGTCAATTTTTTTTCCCAATTTCCAGTTCTGCCTGTTTTTTCTCTGCTATGTGAGCATGACCAATTGATTGAACAACTAAATTCTGCCTTCGAAAAACTCAATTGCTGTGATGTGTATGGTGCGTTCACTGACCCACAAAGAGCAGCGTGAAGATGACAATCAGCTGGTAGACGGCATGGCCCAGGATGTTCTTCATCATGGTGCGTGAGATGAGCGGCTTGCTGCGTCCGTACGGGCTTCTGAACAGCAGCGCCTCAGTGGGCGGCTCGGTGGCGAGCGCCAGGGAGGCGAAGGTGTCCATGATCAGGTTGACCCACAACATCTGCACCGCTTTCAGGGGTGAGTCCTGAGGGGGGCAAAGGGAGACCATGAGCTCAGGGATCGACTAGGAGCAAAGAAGGGCGGGGACAGTGTGATCCAGGTGGTCCTGACTTGCGTGATGCAGGCGCCCGTGAAGGCCACGATAACGGCTACCACGTTGACGGTGAGCTGGAACTGCAAGAACTTGGAGATGCTGTCGTAGACGTTCCTTCCCCACATGACGGCCTTCACGATGCTGCTGAAGTTGTCGTCTGTCAGGATGATGTCTGACGCCTCTTTGGCCACATCCGTCCCGGCGATGCCCTACAGAATGAAGAAACGAGTATTTTTAACAGCTTTTAACAGTTTGAATGGACACATGTTGTGTTGATGGTAATTACCATTGCAAAGCCAACATCCGCTTTCTTGAGGGCAGGGCCATCATTTGTGCCATCTCCCGTTACCGCGACGACCTGCCGCCGGTCCAACACGGTGCTGTCGATGATGCCTGAGGACACAAATGTCTTTCATTTTCTGTCTTGGGCACAACAATGAGGCATTGAACGGAAACTGATCCCACATCAGCTCTACAGAAGTCAGCTACTTGTATATGAACCACTACACAATCAACGGCCCTTTTAAATATTTCTAAGTCACTTCTGTCGTTACTTTTGTGACATTTTACCAAATATTTTTGTTTATCCTTATATTTACTTTCCTTGCTGATTAGCTGGGAGGGCTCATGTGGTCCTACAGCCACATAATGATTCATTCAGGGTCCATATTGACCCTCATCGCTTCTATGTGTCCTTGCTGGATAAGAGCTTGAAGTGTGTCTGACCTTTGACCAGAGTGTGTTTGTCCGTTGGAGACGATCTGGCAAGGACTCTTAGTTTAGGCCAGATCTTATCGATACGTTCCTGTTCAATCTGCACCAAACAAAGAGACATAAACATTGATTTTATCCACCCCGTGTGGACAGGTTTGATTGACAGCTGCCACTCTGACCTCCCCCAGCTCGTTGCGGATGCGTCGGTTGAACTCTTTGCCTTCCAGACACAGGAAGTCGTCGCCGGGCTGCAGGATGCCACATTTGGTGGCGATGGCCCGCGCCGTGTTGATGTTGTCCCCGGTCACCATGCGCACGGTGATGCCCGCACGCTGACACTTCTTGATGGCATCAGGCACCTGAAGGCAGCACAGGACGATGGACAAAGCATTGAACATTCAAAAAAACTTCCACACTCTACGAATGTATGGACTATATGTTATTGTTACAATATGTAAATCACGTATTGTGTGTGTGTGTGTGTGTGTGTGTGTGGGTGTGTGTGTGCGTGTGTGTGCGTGTGTGTGTATGTGTGGATTTATCTGTTCCAGGATCAAACTATGGCCATCTATTAGTCACATTTGAACACTCATGAGTGTAAAAAGAAGTTAACCACTGTATAATACAATTAAAATAACGTAAAACGTCTCACTCTTTGAAGTAGTATAAATATAAGAATGCGCCGTCATGCAATGGTGGTTTGAAGTCCAACTTTTTTAGTTCATTAAGTAGCGACATTCTGCCAGCTCTTCAATCTTGTCATTCCTGCACCTATCTTTGCAAAGTGAGCCTCAAACAACCAGACCTTGTTTTTTTACACTCAGGGTTGATTTTGACCCCAAATTTTCCAAAATCTGCCGGAACAAATTTAGTTGCCGTGCTCTCGTCATATGATTGTAAAGATGAAAGGCAGACTGGAGAAAACCGAGAAAAGTGACATTTTCTCTGAAAAGATACACACGAGGAAACTAGAAACAAGTGACACTCACCTCTCAAGAGGAAGACAACACAGAAAGACTGAGAACTACCATATTGACCCAAATGTAAGATAGTATGTAGGAAAAAAGTGTAGAAAAAAGCTGAGTGTCATCTTACATTCGGTGTCTAGAAATTCATACAACCAAACCAACAGACGCCAAAACGACTTTTTAAAAAGACTTTTCCAAAAGTATGAAATCAGCATCAACAATAAGTTCCATTCATTTGTCAATTATAATTACATTACATTGTTTACTGCATGTAAAACTATAATTGTTATCTATAAAATGTTTTTTTGTTGTTATTTTTTGGTGTCTGGAATGGATTAAGTGAATTTACATGATTTCCTATGGGAAAAATTGCCTCGATTTCTGTTTTCGTTATTTTGGAACAAATTAATAACGAAAACTGAGGTATTACTGTATTAGATAAAATTCAGCTCAGGAACCTTCCCTCATCTCTCTTCAATATGCCTCACACAATTTTTCAACACATTTGAAATGATAAAATGTATAGTTACTCCCCACTAATGAAAGATAATGTAAGATGATCAATGAACAGATGGAATCAGCATCACGGTGTAGAAGTTATCCAGTAGAGGAATTTCACTTTTGCGTATCACACTTTTGCATTCAAGGACCGTCGATCAAAGTGCAAAATCTCAACACTTCACAAACAAACATTATCAGTGAAGAGTAAAGACAAAAATTTTAAAAATGTGGGCTTTTGAACAGTAATACATTTGACCTACAGTATATTATTTATAATGTATTGCACACTTAGGGTGAATGACATGTTTTAAGCCGACTTTCGGACGACTTTTAAAGAAAAAAACGAAAAAATCTGATCAAAAATTTTCGAATTTGCGGGGATCCACTGTATATAATTACAGTATATACAGTATTAGCATCCACAGCATGTACCCTGCTTGCTTCATGAGTCTCACACCACCCCGTCTGGTGGGGTAGTCGCTAGCATAAACAAGGAATGGACAGTGGAAATGGTGTGTTTTCGTGTAAAGGCGTCGACATACTGTACCTCAGGTCGTACAGGATCCTCAATGCCAACCACGGCAATGCAGGTGAGCCCAGCAAGGATGTCGCTCTCATTATCCCAATCCGGCTCGTCAGTGGCGGTGAAGTCTTTGTAGGCGAGGCAGATGGTCCTCAGGCCCTCGGACGCCATGGGCTCTATCACTGTGTTCATCAGCTTCTCTCTGTCGAGAGGTTTAAAGGCTTTGGCTGCACCATTTTCCATCAGGATCTTGCAGCATCTGGAATGACCGAACAGGTAAACAAGGGCAGAGTAAAGGGGGCATTGTGGTGGTCTTACTTTCTGAGCAGGATCTCAGAGGCGCCCTTGCTGAACATTCTGTAGCTCCCGTCGTGATTCCTCAGCACAGTGCTCATGGATTTCCTCACCGAGTTGAAGGTGTACACCTTAAAGAGCTTCTCCTCCGGGATGTCATTGCGGACGCTCTGGTAGTCCCGCCGTAGGTCCACGGTGAGTCCCAGTAAGGCACATTCTGTTTTGTTGCCCACCTGGCGAGGCAGACCGCCCTCTTTGTCGGGAGGCTGAAGGGGTGGCGTTAGCAGGTTAGTTTCACCAATCGATCCGGTCCACTTGGATGTGTAGGTGGGATTAGTTAGGTAATTAGCAAGACTTCATAAAGTAAACAAAGGACAACAATGGAGGACATCTGCGTCCCATTCTAGAACTGACCACTTTCTGTGCACTGTGTCAAGCTGCGCCCCTTGCTTGAACTCTACTACTGTCCTAAAGGCAGGAATTTTTGTGTGCGTGAGAGATCCAAATCCTTCCTAATATTGGACTGAGGGCCGCAATAATGGCTTGATTTATTCACAGATAAAGTCTCGCAGAGCCAACCTGCGGCAGAAACCGAACCCTCCTGCAGCAGTACCTCCACGCGTACTCAGCCCCGTGCCCCTCCACACTTGATTTGGGAAGCAGTGTTGGACAATCAGGAGAGGATAACTGACACACTCGACAAGATTACCTCAACACTCATAACCATATCTAAAACGTTTAAAGAAATGAATGAGAATTGAAAAAAATTATATTATATTAATATAATAATATAATATTAGGGCCGCACGGTGGTCTAGTGGTTAGCACGTTGGCCAACACAGTAACAGCCTGGAGATCGGGAAGACCTTGGGTCGATTCTCCCTTGGGCATTTCTCTGTGGAGTTTGCATGTTCTCCCCGTGGGAAACCGTAGAAAACCCCCGTGGGTTTTCTCCAGGTACTCCGGCTTCCTCCCACAGTCCAAAAACATGCATGTTAGGTTAACTGGAGACTCTAAATTGTCCATAAGTATGAATGTGAGTGTGAATGGTTGTTTGTCTATATGTGCCCTGCGATTGGCTGGCGACCAGTCCAGGGTGTACCCCGCCTGTCGCTCAAAGTCAGCTGGGATAGGCTCCAGCATGCCCCCGCGACCCTAATGAGGGGAAGCGGTATAGAAAATGGATGGATATAATATTATATTAATATAATATACAATATTCATGAATACCATAATCTCTGTAAGAACTTAACATAAGGAGGACTTAAGAACAAATTTGTTCGTAAGAACGTTTGTGACTGGGGCCCATTGCCTTTTTAGTCCTACAGAATTTTGTGACATGCATGTTGAACAGAATTCAGTCCAGCTTTGTTCAATGCGGTAAATCCTGACCTTGCTTTGTGCACATCTTATGTTCTGATTCTATTTTTTGGCAATCCTTATGAAGGTAATGCTACAAAATATTGAACTGAACTGAACCATAGGGAACTGCTTAGTGGAAAGAGGGCGCAACACATTGATGGTCAGGACAGAACCAAACGACTTCAGTCCCCAAACATTTCGTCTAATCAGTGTTGGACTTCACTTCAGGAGGTGACGATCAGACAGAATCTCTCTGAGCCGCTGTGGCATTTTTCCAACATCAACTTAGCCCTAAAAACACACACAGTGTCCTGAATGGACGGCTATTTTTATATCTCACCATAATCTTTGTGGTGTAGGCGCAGTTGACCCCAATCCCCAGAACCAGCAGGTCCAGAACCTTGGCGGGGATGACACTGGGCTCGGGCACCTTCTTGTAGTAGCAGCCGTTGATGTAGGTCTGCACCACCGTCATGCGGTTCATCGTGAGCGTGCCCGTCTTGTCCGAGCAAATGGCCGTGGCATTGCCCATGGTCTCGCAGGCGTCCAGGTGGCGGACCAGGTTGTTGTCCTTCATCATTTTCTAACACAGAAGAGAATGTCAGTCTCAGAGTAGGCCATGGTGGTTCCAGGAGGTTTTAAAAGACACATGGGGGGGAGCACACCTTGACAGAGTAGGCCAGGGAGATGGTGACGGCCAGAGGCAAACCTTCAGGCACGGCCACCACAAGCACCGTCACGCCAATGATGAAGAACTTGACGAGGAACTGAACGTAGATGGGCACACAGTCGCTGGTCCAGAGAACACCCTGAATCCAGAAGGTATCGATCAGGAAGCGGGTGATGAGGATGAGGACTGTGAGTGCCGACATGAAGAGACCTGGCGGTGAAGGACATGAGGCCCACTTCTTAATGTGTGTGGAAGTAGCTCAGGAGTGAGACATGTTACTGTATTCACATCTTTGCTGAGAGTGGTCAGAAATGAGCAGAAAAAAAGTCAATCACATGCTATCTCTAAACATCCCCCTATCGACTTTGATGCAGATAGATGAGATCTTTGAGACGTCAGTTTGTACCTGCTTTGCCGATCTGCACGGCCAGTTTGGTGAGCTTCCCCTGGAGGACAGACTTCTCCTTCTTTCGAGGGTTGTTTTTCTTCTTCTCATGCTCCACATCCTTGTTGAGGGGCTGCAGCTCCACGGTGGCGCCATCTTTGAATACGTCAACTATCAGATGAAATGTTTTATATCATTCACCGTCCACAATGTGATTGCGTTTGGACTTCACATTGCAGACAGGTGTTATACCAGTGCAGCTGACACTTGAACTTCATTAAGCACACACTCCAATACAAAGACAATAATGCTGATTTTTCATATGAAGACAACACAACAATGGGTTCATTGTTGTGATTTTACCTCATCATACTGAGCATACAGCTGTATGTAACAGTTTCGCTACTTAGGGTCAATACATTAGAAACAGCTGTCAGTGCAGATTTGCAATGGATCTCATTAGATTGTGTACCTAATGAAGTGGGCAAGGCATGCTAACAGAATGTGACAGGACAAGCTGGTGTGTGTGCGTGTGCGTGTGCGTGTGTCCAATTCCATTACACTTCCAAGTGTGTGTGAGTCGCAGCAGAATGCAAACAATCAAGCATCAAATTAACCGAGCAATCCTTTGCTTCCCCTGGTAAATGACAATGAACAGGTCAAACCACCAACTGACAGTGGAGACCATGTGTGTGTGCGCGCACGCTGATCCCAGATCAGTAACGAGGTTATTAGTGGACATGAAGGCAGAAGCAGCAGGGAGGAAAAGAAAGAAGCTGGCGAGCTTAAGAAGGTTAATCTGCTTGCTTCTAATCAGCATCAACAGAGTCAGGAGCACCTTCTGCTGCTGCTCCGCCCAGAGAGGAGGGGGTCTGGTGGGGTGAGTGGTGCCATGTGAGGACCACGAGCACAATGGAGGTCTCCACAGTCACCTGGGAGGAATTCTCAGGAGTCATTTGAGTGACGGATTCATAGTGGTTGATTGGTGGTTTGATCAGTTCACTGACTGATGTTTTTTTTCACAGTGTTTTTATTTGTTGGTTTGTTGATTTATCAATGCATTGATTGATTTTTGGTTGACGCCGTGATTTATTGGTCGACGACTGTTCTGATAACTGCTACTACTACTATTATTCATTAACTGATTACTTCATTGATTTCGTCGACTGGCTGGTCAATCGATACAATCAATTTAGCATTTGTTGGCTGACTGACTGGAAGGGCAGCTGTTTGATGACTTTATCAACTACTTTATCAATTGATTGATCGGTTGGTTGATCGGCTGTTTCAAGAGGTCAAACAAGTTAATTATTTTTTTAATTATTTGGATGATTGATGGATGGATGGATGGATGGATGGATGGTCGATTAGGTGGTTCAATAAGTCAATCAGGTCGCTTATTGATTTGGTGATCTGTCATTAGATCAGTTATTTTTATCTATTGGTTACCTGACTGACTGGCGATTACCTGAACGATAGGATGGAAAAATGGATTGATTGATTGATTGATTGATTGATTAAAGTTTAACGACACTATCAACACAAAGTGTCATGTAAGTGTCTGGACCTTAATATGTGAAGTTATTAATGACAAAACCTGTTTCTCGGGAGTGTAATCTATCAATTTAATTAGGGAGTAGAGCTTGTAAGATAGAAACTGTGATCTACTTTACCGGGAAAAATTCCCTACTCTTTTCGAACAGAGAAGTAGGTTCTTTAATGTTCAAATTGGATAAATGGAAGAACTATTGGTTGGTTGATTAGTTGTGTCAACCAGTTGATCAATGGATTGATTTGTTGGTTAATTTAGGTATTAATCAGTTGGTAAATTATTGGATTTTTTTTTTTTTTTTTACTGACTGATGTTTTTCTTTGTTGGTTGGTCAATCACTCGATTGATAGATTTTTTTCTGAATGATTGATGCGTTGATTGATTGATTGAATGATTACACAAAAGTGAGTCAGCCTCGGTCTCTGCTTGTACAAAGTAACTGTTAATGTCGATATGAGACAGAACCAGTCAGAACCAAGCAGACGTTAGAAGCAGTTAAAACCAGCCAGAAGCAGTTACGACCAGTTAGAAGCAATTGGAACCAGTTAAAACTAGTTAGTAGCAGTGCAAACCAGTTAGTGGCAGTTAAAGACAGATACAAGCAGTTAAAACCAGTTACAGTTAGAACCAGTTAAAACGAGTTAGAAGCAGTTAAAGCCAGATAGAAGCAGTTGGAAGCAGATGCAGTAATGATGCCTTTCTTGCCTTTTTCCTCCTTTTTAGCTGTAAAAGAGGAACAACCTGTAACTCATTTTGTCATGAGCTTAATCTTAACCAACCACAATATTAGCAACGCCTAAACACAATGGGAGCAGACAACATGTCGCTGTCGCTGACAAAGAAACCTACCTATCTTGTCCTTCTTCTCCCTCTTCTTGCGCTCTTCTTTCCTCTTGTTCATCTTCTTCTTCTCCTTTTCAACCTTGTCCTCATCGCCACATTCGCCATCCTCTCCTGCGCCCAGCAGGGCGAAGATGATGCCCGTCTGAGAATTGACGCCCACCGCCGTCACCACCATCTTGCCCGAGCCCTCCATCACGTGGGTGCCTGGCACCGAAAAAATTATTGTTTGTTTGTCCTTGTGTTATCTAGCAGACTACTTCCTGGTTTATTTAGTTGCCGAGGGGGTGAATGTTTCCATTGATGCCATCAAATTTTGAAAATAAACTCCTGCACTTGCACCTTTATCCAGATCCTCACTACAATACAATCTTCTATTGTGTCTTTCTTTGTCCACTGCATTGTGTCTAGCTCCACCCTTTTGGTACCTAGCAGAAGGGTACCAAAAAATATTATAGTACTGATCAGTTATTTTGGTAGCCTTCACAACTTTTGCAGTCTTGCCAGTGGAAAACACACAAAGAACTGTGCTGTTGGCATGAACGTGTCTTAACAATGTGATGTAAAGAGAGCAGAGTGAAGCACCTGAGAGCAACATAGGATCTTTGTCCAGACTCTTCTTGACATGATCGGACTCTCCTGTCAGCGAGCTCTCGTCGATCTTCAGGTCATTGCCTTGGATAAGGATGCCATCGGCGGGGAGGAGGTCACCTGGAAGCACGAGCACGAGAAGAAAATTACTTGCGCAGAATGGAGCAGGCAGAAAAACAATGAAACAAGCTCTTCTTCTTTGGTTCCATTCTCGAGAAGATTCATTATGTGTAAACCCTCCAGCACCAGTGGTCCGAGTCCTCAACTCACCATATTTGACTTGGGCAATGTCGCCGACGACGATCTCTGACACTTTGATCTGCGTCACCTGACCCCCCCTCACCACGGTGAACTTCTGCTCCTGCTCGATGCGACTCTGGAGGCCGCGGAACTGCTTCTCCTTGCTCCAGTCGTTGAAGGCCGTCACCAGGACCACGCAGACCACGGACAGCAAGATGGCGGCGCCCTCGATCCAGCCGGTCTCTGCCTCGTCCTCATCGCCCATGCTACCTGCTGCCTTGCCACAACCTAAGCACACATTACAACTCAGTTCATGTAATTTATTTCTACTTTACTGGGCTACATAACTGTCCAGTGGATGGGATGAGCAGCTTAAATTATTATTAGCACAGACTGACCCCTTTAAAACACTGTACAAACTACCAATAACATTTAATCACCATTTCAACTAATACTGCAATGGTATGGTCACATGATGCTCCAATCAGGGTTTTATGCTGCCAATTCTGTCGATTCATCCATGAGTGAAATCGGCCGATACCAATACCAATCACACAGATTGATTATAATTTTTAAATTCATTTATGAGGGGGCCCAAAAAAATAGGTAATTACTAATAAAATGAATAATTGATTACAAAAAAAGGGGGTGAGAGACAACATGATATTTTTTCACGGGGCTCAGAATGCCTGACTGCACCCTTTGCTATTTGCAATATGATATGAAAAGGAACCATAAAATCATCTTAATTGAGGCAAAAACATATTTTACTTGCTTTTTCAAGAGAACATATACCATTTGTGAAACTTACAGGATGAGGAGGGTGTGAGATAAGGGTACATTGGTGGAGCCCTAGCAGGGCTTCCAGGTAGCACATAGGTGGGCACCAAGTGAGAGAGAGCACTCTGCGAACCCGGTGTCTTCCACCGCTGACAAAGGCTGTTCATCCGTCTAATTAATTATTTTTCGGGTTATTTGCTTAGGCTTCTGACTGTCACGCACATACAGGCGAGTGTTGTCCAGCGTTTTGGTTACAGTAGCCGCCATTTGACTGATGATAACACCGTGAGCCTCAAAAACTCACCATACTCTGTCAAGTGTTTGTCCTTCAAATGCCGGATTAAATTAAAGGTTTTTAACGTGCTACCCCCACAATGTATTTTTCATGGCATTTCTTGGTAGGTAAATTCCGCACTGCAGATTTTTGTTTTGGCACGCCTGCACAGTGTGAAGGAAAGTGGAAGGAGGACACTACCCAAGACACTACACTGCACGCAGGAATCGCTACAGGCTGCAGCTGCAATAGTACGAGCCACAGGTGAATGGCTTTTGTGATCGGCATATAAAGGCATTTATCGGAATATGTCGATCACGTACTGCCGATTGACCGGAGCATCCCTAGTCACAAGTGTTCATGGATAATATCCAAAGAGATGAAAATTCTGTCTTTACAAAGACAATAATGCAGACTTTTGAGAGGTATTCATTCATTCATTCATTTTACATTACATTACATTCATGTGTACTACATTGGTGAGTACATTTTTTTAAAAATTAAATACATTTTAAATTCAATTCAATTGAGTTCCATTTTAATTTCATAACCACTGAACTTAGCACAGTAAAAGAAAGTACAAATAGACACTCTAAGCATGTTTCTTGACGTTTGTAAGTGGCCATCCCTAAAAATAATTTGCTTTGGCACCTTTGACTTCTTCTCTATTTGTGACTGTTTACGTTATCTTCAAACCGATATCTTATTTTATCATATTAGCACATTTTTAACAGAATAGAATAGAATAGAATAGAATAGAATAGAATAGAATCGATGGTTTGCTGCTCACATTCAGTGACAGTCAGACAAATATAAAACACAGCCCACTAAATTAATTAAAAATAAAATAAAATAAAATACATTTAATTCAACTGAATTGAATTTATAAAGGGAGTTTGCAGTTCACATTCAGTGACATTCAAACAAATAAAAAACACAACCCACTGAAATAATGAAAAAGTCAAGCTCCATAGCACTAATTACTGGACTCCGATGGACAGTAATTGGAGGTGTCAAGGGTACAAAAGCAGAATTTTTTTAGGAATGCCCACTTCCTAACCTCATGAAACATACTTTTTGAGTCTATTTCTACATTATTTTCCTGTGCTGAGTTCTGAGGTTATCAAAAATGTTTTACACATTGAACTCACTCTGTCTGTCGGCGTCCGGCGGTCTGTAGAAAGAAAGGCCAAGTGAAATGATGGCAGCCACTTCCAGGATTATGAGTGTCACATCCTGTAGGGCTTCCCACACTAACTGCACAAAGGTTTTTGGCTTTTTGGGAGGGATGACGTTCGGTCCAAACACTTGCTTCCTTCTGTCAATGTCCTCAGACTTTCCATCTAAACCTGCAACACATTTAACAATATGATTATAGTGCTGGTATATTACAGTATCATTATGTATATTAATAATATTATTGATACGGATGGGCTGCATGGTAGCCTAGTGGTTAGCATGTTGGCCACACAGTCAGGAGATCAGGAAGATCTGGGTTTGAATCTCCGTTGGGCATGCGTGGGTTTTCTCCGGGTACTCCCGTTTCCAAAAACATGCATGTTAGATTCATTGGCGACTCTAAATTGCCCATATTTATGAATGTGAGAGTGAATGGTTGTTTGCCTATATGTGCCCTGCGATTGGCTGGCCAATAGGATAGGCTCCAGCATACCCCCGACCCTCGTAATGATAAGCGGCATAGAAGATGAATGGATTGATATGGATCTCATTATACCTGACACCACCCAGAAGGAAGTGAAGGTGGTGTGATAGATTTTTCAAGCTACTGCTGACATTTTAGCTCCCTGTGGCATCGCTGGAAGTGTTTACTGAGCGCAAGCAAGTCTCACAGACACACACACACACACTGAATTAATGATGAGGGTGGGGAAATGTCATGGGACACATGTAAGCTAGAAGACGTCTATCATGATGACACAACTCCTATGCATGTCCTCCACATCTGGGACACAAGTCGATGAAAAGTAGTAATATAACATCAACGTATGTTGGAGTACTACACTGTCGCAAGTAGAATAGCCTATTTGTGTCAATCATAGTCCAATCTACCCCATAGGACTAATTACTCAATTGTTTTTCCAGGTCCAAAATAGCTCTTATGTATTTTAATGTATTAAATGTAACTTTTTGTCATCGTGTCACTGGAAAATCCTCCTAAAACTACCAGATGACCTCTGTGTGGAGTAAATGCTGTGTTCAAATGCATTACGTAAACTATAGTTCCCTCCTGAAGGTGAGCAAGCGGTGCAGGACCAACAGAGGCTTCCGGCGTCAGTTGACTTTGACCATGGCAGTGACCAACAATCCCTCAGGCAGGATGAGAGTCCAGACTAAGTCCAGGACTGGTTTACTAATGAAGTACATGTCAGGGGGAGAAGCCTGTGAGTCATTCATGGAAATGCCAGGAAAACAATATGCAGACAAAAGTATTAGAACAACTACAGGAAGTTAAAAAGTAAGGAACATGTGGAGTTTTTGCTCTCTTGGGAAGATTTTGGTGTGTTTTTGTGAGACATTTTTGTCCATTTGTGAAGCGAGAGGTCATTGATTTGGGTACATACCCCCAAGCATGCCTTTATAGACCTTGCTTTGTGCACTAGTAACCGAAAAAGGTCTTCCCCAAAGTGTTCCCACAAAGTTTGAAACATACAGTTGTCCAACATGATGAAGACAAATTAACATTCTATCCAGTCCAACCTCTGATTGATTGATTCACAGACTAAATGTCCCACACCCTTCTTAATTACCTTCAACAGGGGAGGTTCTGAGTCTGGCACAAAGTCCGTTCACGTCTTCATAGCACTCCTGGACCCTGGTCTGGGCCTCGGCTCCTCGCAGCTCCATGAGCGAGCGCAGCTCCTTGAGCGAGCAGCTGAACTCTGTGTCCAGATAGGCTTCGCTGCGGTGGCCATGTTTGGAGCCCCGAATAGAGCTGTTGGCCATGTCTGCTTCAGAGCGGGACTCGGGCCTTGTTGAAAGAACGCAGCCTCAGTGGTTGGCCTGGGTTGTGGGTCCGGTCTGGCATGGACTCTGTGTCTGTGGAGAGAATGTAGGAAGTGTTGTAAGAGGACTCGCATTCAAAGCAGTAAGACTTAAACGTCACCATAGGGTAACTCAATTGTTAAAATAGTTTTACATTTTTTACTGATAACACTGCTTCACTTCTTTTTACACTTGTATGACACTTAAAATGTTGGATGTGTGACTTCACACATTGCCTGTACACATAATAAACATTTTGTAATGGCCACACTTTGACCCTGGAACAGATTATTTCTAATTATTTATGGGACAATTTGAAAATCCGAACAACTCAAAGGTCAACGACCTTTGTTGGACGTTAAAGAGAAAGTTTGGATTTTTTTACATGTAGTTGTATGACATTTCCATCAGCAGTGTAGTGCACCAGCTGTGTATCAACTCTGACTCATGAAGCAATAACTAAAACACTTGAAGAATCTTCAAAGGCCCTCGCAGTAACATTGACTAAACCTTTTCCACTGAGGGCCGCATACAGACAAAGTGAAAGGGTGGGAGTGGGGGCATGGGAGGGTCACTATACTGTAATATACTATGTGCACTAAAATATCAAAGATGATAAAAGCCATCTAATGTAAGTCATAATATGCTATATGCTTCATTTTAGCTTGCTTTTATAGATGACAAAGCAAATTATTGTAATATCTAATAATGCATGTGCATCTAAATAAATTAGAATATTATACAAAAGTTATTTGATTTCAGGTGTTCAATTCAGATTAAGAGACCATTTAAAGACTGAGGAAGTGTTTACAATATTGAACTTTTTGACAATTTTTAGAATTTTATTAGGTACGGAATTTTATTTTATTTTTTTATTAGCTTTAAGGTATCATCTGCAATACATTCTTGAAATATTTCACTCTGTGTGTAGTGAAACTACAGAATAAGTGCTGTGCCTTGACATGAAGTTTATATTTTAATATTAATATTTTATTGTTTTTTTATAATGTCTTTGTTTTTCATTTTAACATCAACTTGGAAATGGAAATGGAAATTAGGCATTGGCTATAATCTCACATATTTCATGTCATGTCATGTTCATAATATGGATTGTCCTGTTCTAAATAAATGCTAACAAAGAATACGAGTTTCACTTTTTGAATTCAACTGCTGACATACATGACCTTTTCAAATATTTTATTTAATTATTGAGATCCACCTGATTAATAATAATTGTATTTTATTTTCACAGTATGCCAGTATGCTACTAAAAAAAAAACAAGCTGCTGGCCGAAAATGGCTCCCAGGCGGCACTTTCGACACCTCTGGTTTAACGCATCCATTTGACGTCATTATTGGACATTTAGGAGCACCAAAGCGGTCTTCTTATGGAAGCCTTCATGTGTGTTCCTGGCAGGCGGTGTGACCTCTGTGCCTTACGCCATAATCTGTGTCAATCAGTCAGCCCAGCCTTAATCTGAGCGAGGGAGAAGCGGACGGGTCGAAAAGGAGGAAGGAGGAAGGTAAACGGACTGAGCAGAAGTCACGACACACACACACACACACGGACAACGGGAAGCTTTGATCACAAATGCTATGGTGAATTCAGCTGCACCATAAACATCAATATACTTCTTATAATACACATTAACAAAGCATGAGTTAACTAGTACGCTTCCTGTTCATAAAAACAAATGACCTTGATATATAGTTTACATAGGTAGTACTGTCATTAAGTCTACATAATACCAGATACAAAAATACTGAGTTGCATGAAGCACACATCCAAAGACGACACAAGTGTCTGAATAAACATAGCAGTGCTACCATGATGACATTCACAATGACTATCGATAACTAATAATAACAACAATTAACTGCAGCAGTGATGATGACAAGATACTTACGCAAACTTCCCCCATGGCCTCCAGTGAGCAGCAGTAGGTATTAGTGGTGGTCTGATTACTCTGAGCAGCGTCACACACACGCCTCCCGAAACTGCCCATAACCTAGCCACTGCTCCTCAGCTGCCAATTTGCACACACACACACAAAAACAAGACACACAGTGGAGTCCTCGAAGGAGCCCGTTGGTCAGAAACGCAGTTTGACCTTCAGCGAGCTTGCAGGCTGCTCTCCATGGCAGGAAAAAACAGGAGCTGGCTAAATGATTATCTGAGGAAAGCCTCGCTTAATCTAATTAGACAATCTGTGGCCTCAGTGAACGCCACACAGCACACTGCTACTGCCACGACGCAAGCTCCGCCCCCTGGGAGCTCTGCCCACATGCATACGCAACACCTCCTTGGGGACGAGGTGGTCCTCGTCTACAAAGGCCAGGGTTGCATGCATCAGGAATGGGTGGTCCTCGTCTGCCAGGTCTAGAGATACAAGGATCTGAGATACATGGTCCTGGTCTACTTCATCTAGTGCTACATGCACCACGGATGGACACATGGACCTCAACTCCAGGTCAAGGAAGTCTCGGGATTAATGGATCCAGGGCTGCAAGAATCAGGTCTACAGGCATACAGATATTGGTGTTTAATGGGTCAGAGCCACAGGGAATAAGAGACTGGGTCTTGATGGTCCAGAAATACAGTATATGCATCAGGGCTACATTGACCAGGGCTACAGGGATCAGGGATACATGAAACGGAGCAAAGAACCAAGTCAAGATGTTCCACGTCTACATGGATCAAGAAGACATACAAGACAAGGTCTTGATGGACCAATGCTACATAGACCAGGACTATAGAGATCAGGGATACTTGGATCAGTGCTATAGAACCAGGTCTTTATGGATCAGGCCTACGTGGATTAGTACCAAACAGGCCAGGTCTAGATGTACAATGCAACAGGAATAAAGTCTACAGCAGGGGTCACCAACCTTTTTCCTTGTGAGAGCTACTTTTACAAAATAAAAATGGCCAAGAGCTACTCATTTTTGTAACATTTCTTTTCAGAGCTTATTTTAAACCCAAGCAAAGCGAATATGCTTGTTTTACCAGAACATTAACAAAATGCTGGTGTCCACAACTCCCATTTTGTATTTCAGAATGCATTTCTTTCTACTGTTCTTTCATTATTAACTGAAAACCTGAATGAAAAGCAGGCTTGCGGGCACCTCATGTGGTCGTGGGGGGCTACCTGGTGCCCGCGGGCACCACGTTGGTGACCCCTGGGCTACAGGAACCAGAGACACATGGACCAAATTGTTTAATACAACACAGGCCATGTCTAGATGACACCAGGGCCACATTGAACATTGTGCATCAGGACCACAGGGATGAGAGCCAAATGGACCAGAATTAGGATCAGTACAACACAGGTTTAGATGACCCAGTGTGGCATGGACTAGGGCTGCATGGATCAGAACCATGTGCCTACAGGGACCTGAGACACACGGACCAGAGCTTTGTAACCTGGTCTAGCTGGTCCAGGGCTAAATGGTCCAAGTCTATGTGATGCAAAGATATGTAGACCAAGTCAACAGGGTACATGGTCTCGGCCCACGTGGTCCACAGAACAGGGCTGGATGGCTCAAGGCTACAAGATTCCTCGCCCATAAACAAAGTCTACAGTTCCCCAGATTTACATGGTCCAGATGGTCCAGGGCTACACAAGCCAGGTATTTACTTGGTCTTGGTCAACACAAAGCAAGTCTACATGCTACAAAGCTAAACATACTGGGTCTACATGATCTGCATCTCGACAAACTAGGTCTAGATGGTCCAAAGGTATAGTAGCCTTTTATGAAGTCTTTTATGACTTCATTAGGAGCTGATCTCCATCATTGTTTCTGTTTACTATAGGCACACAAAAATAAAAATATCCGCGCCTTCTACAATAAGAGCACCAATGATGCAGAATGATGACAGAATTGCACACACACACACACACACACGCACACACACACACACACACTCAGGTGGGTTACAGCAGAGGATTAACAGAACACACACACAAATATATAGTTTACAAAAATCACAGTACGACCTTTGTGACCCTTGACCCTGAAAAGCAATTGCTGACTGTACCTCAGTAGACTTGCTGACCTGATCACATGTGTGCAGCGTTGTGTCGCCATCTCGTGGTTGCTTTGCACATCACAAGCTAAAGAAAGGCAAACAGCAAATATGAAAACACCAAATAAATTAAGTATAAAGTTGCTGTTACTGTTATAATATTATACTGTAGCAACCCTGAAGTTATGCTGTCATACATGTTTGTGTTCTGGTTGTCTGACTGTTTGGGTTGCGGTGAACGCACCGAGTGGCGCGGTGCGTGTCGTTTGGCGTCAGTTGAAGAAAGCCGCTGTTGTATGAGCTGGTATGCTTTTTGGCGTGGCTATGGCCGACAGTAGCCATAGCCTCTTTGCAATGAAAAGCTTGTTGATCAACCACCTCCTCGTGACTTTAATAGCGTCTTTCCAGAGTTTACAATACATATTGCGTAAAGGTGTACTAGATATTAAAGGCAGGAAGCTTAAATCGCGGGCAAACCAACCACCAATGCATTTGAAGTGGTAATGTTTGTTGGAATTGGTACATGTAACTGTTCCCGTGGTAAGACAGTTCTGGAACTATGTGCATTATGGGTTTACATTGACTTTCGAGGCCGACAGCGACGGAAAACAAGCCTAATTCGTCGGAACTTTCTGCTTAGGTTGGTCGCTTCATCGGCGTCGGTAACATCCGCTTCCGCGCAGCTGATCGTGACGTCACTTGCCAACATGGCGGACTGGAACGGAGGTATTTGTTTTGACACGTCAATTCCGAACATTACTAGTAAAAATAACGAAGTGACAGCTAGTTAATGGTCATTTTGTGGGGTTTTAGTATTTAAGAGGAAGCGGCCGATCAGTTGTTTTGTTGTTAACCCGCGAACTGCTGAAAATGCTGCTTAAAGCGTTCCTAACAGGCTAGGTGGTTGACTACTTGGATGTTCGAATAGTAATCAGACGAAGGAAGCCTCAGTGTTCGTATGACATTTTAACAGGTTTTAGGTTGAACATTCATTAAAACATTTTTTCCCATTTCTTTTTTTTTTTGACAGTATCTGCTCAACGTCTGTATTGTAGTGTATAAATCCACATTCTGTATCTGATTCTCTTTTCTCAGACGTAACAGGTGTTAAAAATAATTTATGATATCTCTACCTCTGTAGGCCATGGATCTGTGGAAGACATGCTGGATGCTGAGAATAAACGTCTGGCTGAGAACCTGGCCACCAAAGTCTCCAGGCTGAAATCTGTAGGTCACAACAAGCTACTGTTTAAGTGGGGGAATGAGTTCTGATAAATCCTCAACATTTGATGCAGTCTGGCCAACCGTTGAGTGCTAAAAAGTGTGTTGCTATAGTGTCATCTTGAGTGGAAGAATTTATTTGATGCGACAATTTGTTTCATCAAGCAATAAAGAGTGTAAAGTAATGTCAGTTTAACAAAATGTTTCTCTGACAGCTGGCGTATGATATTGACAGAGAGGCGGAAGATCAGAATGAGTATTTGGACGGCATGGTGAGCTCGTACAAAATGATTAACTTTTCTGATTTAGTCCACATTTAGGCCAACCTCTAAGAAACTAACCCGTGTCCTCTTCCTCCAGGACTCAAACTTCTTGAGTGCGACGGGCCTGCTGAGCGGCAGCGTCAAGCGTTTCTCCACTCTGATTCGCTCCAGTCGCGACAACCGCCGCATCCTCTGCTACGTCTCAGTGGGCCTGGTGCTGCTCTTCTTTTTGCTCTACTACCTGGTCTCCAGAATACAGCGTTGATGCCCTAGGCTGTATTAACCAGCATCATCCTACCCCTGATGCAGAACTGAGCCAGAAGCTGAAATCTGGAACATCATGTCTGACAGATTTTGCTCAAAGACAAAAGGAAAGGGATGGAAAGCAAGGCGTTGATGTGACCAGTAGGTGGCGTCAGAGCAGCTTGGAACCAAAGGCTGTTTAACACTTTGCAGTATCATCCTTCCTTGCAATATAGATATAGAATAAAGTGCATCACAAGAGCTCAATGGAATAATATCAGGATAATATCAAGAAAAGGCTAACATATTACATTTAATTAAGCCTCAGCTACTGAGACTGTGTTAGTTCAAGAAAGGACTTCTCCTAAGGTGATACTTGATCACACTACTATGTAACTCCAAATTTGACTTTGGTGTTGAGTAGAAGTAACAAATGTTTGGAAGAATTTTTTTTTTTTTATCAAATTGGGGTTAAGTAAATGTTTTGAGTTACGTAAATGAATTGGACCTACATATCTAACAAAGAAACACTGTCATTAGCGTGTAGCTAGGTTACCATACACAAAAGTTGAACTGCAATTGGCAGAAGACTGTTATTGGTACATATTTATGTTTTGGTCTTGTTATTAATGTTTTCTTGTTCTGTTCTTCTAAATTGTATTTTAACATTGTCCTTCCTGACCAATATTTAGTGTGAGTATTTCCAGGAAAGAATTATAAATTAAATTCTGCTTTAGGTTAACTTACTTTATACCATTATTTTTTACGCATGCAATAAATTGTTTTAATTACTGAGCTTGTGTAATTGTTTTTGTATGTCTGCACAATCGGTTACTGAATGACTAGTTTATGTATTTCAGTTGAAAGGGTGTTTATTTGATGACTACATTGCATATAGGAATAGAAACATGTAAATAAAGTGACGTAACAAGTTTGCACACATTGTTGGTCTTCGTGTGTCGCTTCGGGTCCGCTCGTGTTCACTCGGTTTTGTCCGGCGAATCTCATTGTGAGGACTGCTAGAAAAAGAAACCCCGGGGAGAGGCCTTTGATTCTTTGTCGGTTCTTTTGTGAAGACATGATTGCTTTTATACTTTATTAGGTTTCTCCGTGTTGGAGACTGCTCACCGTCCCGTGACTCTTCGGTTAAATTCGGCTCCTGTCGTTCGCCGAAGGAATGGACGAGACGGAGTCGGCGACGAAGGCGCTCGGGCTGCATGAAACGCCCATCATCGACGAGCCGTCGGCGGAGCGGGTGGGCTCGGATACCGAGTCGGAGGCCGAAGTTGCCACGATGGCCGTGATGGCGGCACCGGGAAACATCGACATGGGAGCCGAGTCCTTGCCGAACTCAGACGAGGCCGAGTCGGCTTTCGCAGGCAAGGAGGGCTTTAAGCTAGCAGCAGGCCATGGCGCTAAAACTCAAAAGTCTTCTTTTATCCTTATGCTAGCGCGACTTTAAAACACATTTTATAACACATTTTGTATGCTCAAACATGTCATTGTAGCTTTAATTGTTTTTGCTTCAGCATCTAACATTCACGACTTAAACATTTACAAGCAACCTATTCACTTAGTAGAATGGTCTCCAAATTCCGTTTACTTCTTTGATCATTTTAACTTTGCAGCAACTCTATCGGTCTTTAATCATTAGTGACAAAGAAGGAGTGCACTTCTTTCCACAATACACGACAGAGACCGTTTATCGGCATCGACTGCAAATGTGATCACTTCCGTGAATTATGTGATCTTAACTGACGTGTTCCCAGACTGAGTGGCAATGTAGCTAAACCGTTTTAAAATTTTGACACATTTTCAGAAGGCTCAGGGAGGTGCATTTCTTCATTCACTATTCTTATTTTGTGTTTAATTTCAATTCAGTGTTTTTAGGAATGTACTGCAAAAGATCCTCTACAGGACTGTGCACTCTGCTGCTCAAAAACACTAGTAAAGATCAAGAGTTGGTTGTTAGGAGTCTGCTGCAAAAAAAAAGTCTCCAAAGTATGAAATTAAACTCATGGGTGATCTGATGTCAATAAAGGGCCAGATTTGGCTGTGGTGTAGTTTAGTGTAAACATGTGGCAGTGCAAATACTTCTTACATCACAAGATATTTCATGAGATGTAATTCCTGTACATATGCTTGAATGTGTATTAAGTAGTAGTGTTGTTATTGTGCAGAGGTTTCCACAGTAGCGGTCGCAGATGTTCAGGCTGCAGATGACAACGTTTTTACCACCACGGTGAACACCCCTGGAAACCTTCCTGAACATGTGCTGGTACACCACAACATATTCATCACACATCTATGACCACCCCCTAAATAATGTCTGTTTGTTGCAGAGTGGAAGGACCACGCTTCAACTGGGCGAGGGTCTCAACAGCCAGAAGGCCACTCTGATCGTAGTCCACACGGACTCTGGTATCGTGGAGGAAGCTAGCCTGAAATCCACATCGACAATCTCAACAGGTACTGTATTTTCATGTGTTTTCTTAACCAACACATTCTGGAAAACCTGGAAAAAATAAATTCAGGGAAAGAGTGGGAACCCTGTTATTGTATTGTACCACATCGTATGTGTAGTACAGTAAACAATCAGAAAAATCAAACACTTATGCAATCAAACATGTAAAAAAAAAAAAAATTAAATATCTGTAATTTAGTGGCCGTTATGCTGAGGTTTGTGCCTCTCATAATACTGTAAGTAGTCAAATAAAATTGAAACATAGCGGTACAGTCGTCACTTGTTTGTCGCAGTTAATTGGTTCCAGACATGACCGTGACAAGTGAATTTCAGCGAATTAGGATTCAATAGTAATAAATGGAATATTTTCATAGTTGGAGCATAGAAACCCTGTTTATGACTTTCTGAATATGATATTATTATTAGATCTCCGTAGACGTGAAACCACACCCCTTTAGTCACCTTTACACTCCTATTACTCTCTATTTACAACACACTGCTTAACTCTAACTGTAGGCTATGGGATCACTGCAGGGACGCAAGAGATGGCCGCCACTTTAAACATAGCATGCTGCCAAGCTAACTAGTTAGCCTCCGATTTGTTTATTCTAAACTTAAGAGAGAGTTTCAAATGGAGTGGGGAAGGAGGATAAAGAAGCCAAAAACTTACCACGTCCACACAGAATAGGAGGAGAACCTTTTTTCATTATGTCATGTCGGACATGCCATGGTAATCTAATGTAACGTCATGTCTCATGAATGTAACATCATTGACTTCCAGTGACCAGAATACTACATATACTGTAACTTGTCTTTCAATATTTTTTGACTAATAATAGTCCATAGTCAACCACAAAACAGAGGTCAGTTATCAATTAGATAATTTTTGAAAAAACGCACTAGAGTGAGGGAGCGATGTTCGAACTGCGATGTAGCGAGGGATGACTGTATGTACTCAAAAATTCATCCTAAATTGCAGGAAGTGCTGTTCAACACCAATCACGGTGATGGCAGTGATAAAGAAATGTGGTCTCCTGTGGAATCTTTGCGTTTTTACAAAGGATAAATTAAAGAAATTCTTGATCTGCAACTTTATTTTACTTCTTTGGTAAAATGAAATGAGTTTCTCCTTGGTCCATGCCCCGTGTTTCTATAATCTGTATTTTGCGTTCACCTGTTCAAATCCTCAGGCCCACCGACTCCACCCACCCCACTAACTCCTCCCCAAGACAAAGACTCCGCCTCCAAGTATAACTGGGATCCTTCAGTGTACAACAACGAGCTGCCCGTGCGCTGCCGGAACACCAATGGTGTCCTCTACAAGAACCGCCTGGGCTCAGGTGAACAGAACCACACATGTGGGTAGGACGGGCTGTGCCAGAAGACACAGCGTTCACTGGTCTCTTGTTGTGTGTCCAGGGGGTAAAGGTCGCTGCATCAAACACGAGCATCAGTGGTTGACGCCCACAGAGTTTGAGGGTTTGGCAGGTCGGGCAAGCAGCAAAGACTGGAAGAGGAGCATCAGATATGCTGGAAGACCTCTTCTCTGCCTCATACAGGTACCACCATGTTCGAATGTGTTGGTCCTGCCACCCGGATGAACGGTCCTGTCTAATTCCTGGTTTGTGCATGTCTATGCTCAGGATCGTATCCTGAACCCTCATGCCGCTTCGTGTACGTGTGCGGCCTGCTGTGACGACATATCTTTGGTGAGTTACTAGGACCGCCTGTGGTTCTGAGAATGGACCTGATACAACTTTTAACTTCCAATCCGGTACCGATATTGTAACCTTGAATATCGGCTGATACGGATATCAATCCATTATCAGCAGTAATCATATATACACTAGGTCCCCAACTTACAAACACAATTGGTTCCAGATGACCGTTCTGAAGTCGAATTGTTCTTAAGTCAGAGAAAATGTGATATTACCAATGATATAGGTACTACATGTACGTGTATACATATACAGTATATGTGTCTGTATGTAAATATGAGTTTGGATGCAGTAGTAATATTAAACGAGGATAATTAATGAAAAAAATAATAATAAAAATGATATAATAATACGTAATGATAAATGTTTACCTTTGAAGAGGAGTGGTCGAGAATACGTCGTTGTGGTGGAGGAGGAGGAGTTATTGAAAAAGGACAAATCATCGTCGTCGTTAGACTCTTCTAAAAGAGGTAGTGTTCTGTGGGTGGTGTAGAATTAAGCAGGCCTATTAACTCTTCATAAACTTTAATCAGCGTCTTACTGACCTGTTGGTCCCATTAGCAGTGTCACAGTGCCCTCTACTGGTCAAGCATGTACAGTAGCAGTATAAATACTGATGGACCGACTACAAGGCAAAATAAAATAAAATATAGACCAGTCGGCTTGTGTTCGTATCCGCGAATGTTTGCAAGTCGGATGTTCGTAAGTTGGGGACCTAGTGTACTTTTATTACTTATTTTGCAGTGTGGAATGTTGGAAAAAGGTGGTCAAGTGATATCAGAGAACAATAGTCAGCAATGTAGGTATGAAAAACTGACCCATTTACTTCTTTAACAGCTGGGGTATAGTTTTATCCAATGTAGTGGTGACTAGGCATAATATAGCGAGATTGAAGGTGCTCAATTAAGCGTTTAAACCCGACTTTACTCATCACCGACAGGGGCTGGGGGTGATCATCTTTTCTGTTAATTGTCGTCCCTAGGGGGTTTCCTGTGTAACGCTGCTTAAAATATGCAATTAGTCTGGTCGCATTAAACTTCTGCGGTTCTGTTTCCACTGGAAACTTGAGCATGACCAGTGTTGCACTCAGCTCCAAAGTCTTTTTCAGTCTTTAACAAAAAATACACAGGGCCGACATCACTCCTACTCCTTGCTTAACACATTAGCACACGTTGTTGCGATCACTTGGACTCTATCCGGCCGCTGCTGGATAGACGTGTTGTGGAGGAGTCTGGAATAGACTGTTTGTATCGGAGTGCCAATATCAGAGATTTAGGATGCAGGTTTTAGATCTACCGTAATCTGATCCTTTTTTTTTTTTTTTTTTTTTTTTGCTGATATCGGCCCGATAGTCGATATCAGTATTGCATTGGGACACCCATAGACTTGATATTGATCCCCTTGGACCGCCAACTTAGTCATTGTTGTGTTTGTGTCCAGTGTTCCAAGGATGGAGAGTCTCTGGAAGCAGAAACCATCACTATGGTACATTTATTTATTTCTCTTTTTGTTTTTTGCTGTCTTTCATGCCAACATTAACTACTTTTTCTGATGCTCTCTCTGGTCTGCTTTGGTCTGGTCGCTCGTTCCAGAACGGTCCAGTTCGCCTTTTCGTCCCCTACAAGAGGAGGAGAAAGGAAAATGATTCGCCCTCCATTCCCACCAGAAAGGAAGTTTCTGCAAGCAAAAACATCACACTGACCACGGGAACCACATGTGAGTTACATGACCACAGTGTCGCTCTGTGATTGGATTATATGAATAACACTTTCAGCTGTCCTCCTTTATGCCCCTCCCACAGTCACAGTGTCTCCCACGGGGCAGATCACCCCCTCTGGCACATTGACCTTCGAGCGCGCCCCGAGCAATGACGCCACAGCAGCTGCCGCCATCATCTCAGACGCCTCGGCGCAGAGTGAGGTGTTTGCTAACACAGCAGGTACTAACCAAACTTTTAGTCCACTCCAATCCTGAAGGAGGCAGTAATGCTCACTGAAATGGTTGAGCTTGTTGCCCTCTGATTTATATGGCTTATAAATCTGATGTTCATGGATGTCCACTAGGAAAAAAATAACTGATTGGGGGAGGGGACCATGATAAGTGTAAGACGATAAATAGATGTATAGGTTGTTCTCTGTAATGATCTGCAGAGGGGACATCACTCCTGCAGCCTATTCATCATCAGGAGCCGGAGAAGAACCGCAGAGTTCTGATTGGGTCCCGCCTTGCTGTAATTAGATCTCAGGAGACGGTGGTGCAGTGGATACCTTGTGAATAATGAGGCTCCGTCATGGTACTGATGGCAGATGGTGGTCTACATTCCATCTTCCATACATGCCCCTACACAAGTCAATTTTAACACTGTTACCTCAGTTAAGGAAGAAGTAGAATGTATCAAAACTACTACAGTCTCCACAAAATGTACATTTGACAGAAGATACAAGATCTATTGTGAAAATATGGCAGACGTTTTTCTTGGCCTTAAAAGTCCCATATTATAGTAATTTTGCCCAATTTTAAATAAGTGCCAGAGGTGCTACAATACTGTATTGTCCAATATCTGGAAATCATGCTGGAATTTAGACAATTTAAAAGTTTAGTAAACCCTATTGGAACACACTGTAGCTTTAATGCCAATGAGCAGTGTTTGTCCACACCAGTCTCTGACAGTGTGTGTCTCTAAGAAACGATATCATGTACTTCATCCACTTTTTACATATACTGTACACTGTAGCGCTGCACTTACCCAACATAAAAGTTGCATTACACTAGTATACTGTAGCGATGTGAGCTACAATGCTAACATTACACTGAAATTTTAACAGCAACATCATGCTATGTTAGCCTATTTGCTGAAGAAAAGCAAAATGATCCACCTTACAGCTCCCACGTCTGTAGCTGACTGATGGGTAGTTAGCAGAGCTTTATTTTTCATTGTACACGTTATTGCAAAATAAGCCTCGAAATTTGCAGAAACTGTCAATGTGAAAGACGTTGCTCGAAACATGAAAGCCAAAGATACAAACTTTTTCTAGCTTGTAAATAAACACAGTTGGAACCTTTACCGGCAAATGTAGCTGAGGTCGCACAATTTGGTTCAGCCGAAACTTTTGGAAACGTACGCCCCTAGTCTATCATAATATAAAGCGTTAGCAACACTAGCATAGCAACGTGAGCTACAGTTCTAACATTACACTCCCACTCCGGGCTGTATTTTAAAATGTGTAGGGAAGCCTGCTTTTTCTGTCAAAAGTGGTGCAAACAAGTGAGGGGGATGATAGATTTTTCACAACAAAGTCTCTTTGGCGTAGTGGGAGACATTTAAATCTCCCCCTTGAGCTTAAGTTGAACCAAACTAGGTTGTAACCTTGAAAAATAAAAAAAAAAAAAAGAAAATCCCTCAAACAGCTGGAATAGTCAATTTTTCTCCACGTTGTGTTTGAGCATCTGATGGATGTCCACTTACTTATGGACACACATGTCCAGGTCAGCTGAGAAGGAATCTTTCACCATGAGATTGTTAGGAAGAAGTAGGTCACGAAGTGGACATATGGAGACCACGCTAACCTAGATCTGCTCTCTCTCTCTCTTCAGTGCTGACAGCCTTGCCGGCCCTGGCAGTGTCTCCCCAGGCCAAGATGGCAGTGGCGGCCCCCTCAGCCACACTAGTCAGCACGCTTGAGGTGGGGCCTGTGGTGGCGGCGGCAGCGATGGGGCCGCCATTGAGCGAGGGCCAGAAGAACCCCTGGCAGGGCCTGGAGGACATAGCCAACACGCTCATGAACAACGTGCAGCAGCTGAAAGTGTTGATTGAGCAGGCCAGGAGGGACGCCGCTGGGGTTAAAGGCCAGGGAAGCCAGAAGGAGGTGAGAAGATGGACTGTCTCAGGTCATGCAAACAAAAATACAGGGGGTCACAAAAATATTTTTAAAAATTTGAGCAAGAATTGCCTACTAGGCTATAAAATGTTTTGGGAATTGAATGTTTTGGGAACCTTATATATTTATTACTCACTCAGTGTGCCTCTGTGTGTTCAGCCTGCTGTTAGTCAGGCGTTCCAGAATCCGATTTCTTTCCAGCCGTCAGACGATTCAGAAGCCAAGCGGAGCACGGATATCACCGAGATCATCATTAATGTATGTTTGACACTCTTTATCACATTTTCCTTTACAACAGGGGTGTCAAAAGTTTTTGTACCGATGGCCGCCTACGTAAAAATCAAAGGATGCAGGAGTGCAGGGGCGTTTTGATATTTTTAATTTTATAAAAAAAAAACAACAAAAAAGCCCCAAAAAACCCCAAAAACTACTAATGTATTTAAAGGCACAACTGTGTTATGGGTGAAAAGGGGTATTATTATTATTATTATTATTACTTTTTGCTGTTTTTTTTCCATTTTACTTCCCCAATATGCCACCGGCCAATACAAAAACAAGCTACGTGCCACAAATGTGCCCCGGGCCACGCTTTGGACACCCTTGCTTTACATCATTGCCACACCAGTCAGTGTCATAGATTTGCATCATGTGACCTCACCAGGAAAGACATTTTAATGAACCATGCAGTTACTTATTTTCATTTTTTCATTCACTTGAATGTTTATTTTGGTACTTCAAATGTTCATCTTCTACACATTTAGTGTTTAAGAAATTATTTGCCCGCCAGGTAAGAAAAATTAAAATACCTTCTAATTGTGCTTTCATCCAAATTTATATTGGAATACATAGGAACACCCACAGGATGTCTGATGCGGTACACTGTGGTTGTCTTGAACCACCATGTACTGTATGTGCCGTCACTGGTCAAGCAGTTAGCAGTTTGAGCGTCTTTTTCTTTCACACGTCACATCTTTTCCACCATGTTTCATGTTGTTTCGTGTTGTTTCCTCAGGAGATGTGTGTGAACTGTGGGCGCGTGGCCCTGAGCGAGTGCACGGGCTGCCACAAAGTTAACTACTGCTCCCTCTTCTGCCAGAGGAAGGTAAAACAAAAGTTTGTGTTCATGAGGCAAGTACAGTAGGTCTTCCGAGACCACCAGTAAATAGTGAAAAATACATTGTACATATATACTGTATTATTATGGTGTACATTTTATGCTTTATCATCACATAATTGTAAAAGAATACTGATTTGGGGTGAATGAGATGTTTTCTACCAAAAACACCCTATTTCCGGAGAGAACTG